>NW_022639554.1:231455-260896 GCF_010583005.1 Odontomachus brunneus | reverse complement strand
GGGGGGGGGGGGGGGGGGAGGAGATTCAAAGCGAAATGAGGAGAGATGTAATATGGTACAACATCGGTGCGCGAATTCGCGAGCGATCTCTTTTTGTTCGTGCAACACGGAAAACCGTGACGAGAGAGACTGTTTCGCTTTTTTTTCATTTCCAGAGGACACAATATTTTCGCCTTCGTACCTGCAGCGCGTCGCCAGCGAGCGAAACAGCAAGAGACTACAGATCTGCTCGTCGACCAGTATCGACGTGTCGTGTCCAGCGTCCCCTCAGCACTCTCCTACACATCAGCCGTGCAAGATCACTGTGCTGATCATCGTGGTGCACGCCGGTAGTGTTTTAGGTGAGTGTCTCTCTTCATCTCGCGGGAGGAAAATATCATTTACATGTAAAGTAATCCGGCTATCTATCCGCGTCTGATCGCTCGAGCCCCTTCTTCTCGTCTCGATGATCGATCATTCCAATTCAATTAACTCGCTTGAATTCTGGTCGCCCTGTGATTTGCGTTCAATCGCACCCTCTTTATCTTCAATGGCAGGATTCAGCGAATTATAAAGTGCCTCTCACAATCTACGCGTTCTTCTCTGTTATCGATTGCTTCACGTGTTTAACGTAAAGAGGAAGAATCACGGGAGGCCCCTCTCGATCCCGCTCGATCCCGAGCGCCGAAGAGTGACGTCTGCGATGACGGGTGACAGAGGAGGACTCGTCGATGTGCCGAGGGTTTACCTGTAAATCCTTTCATTAAAAATGAAGAGGGTGGAATTCAACACAAGTCTCCGGGCAATCAAAGATTCATCAAAGGGAATATCAGCGATTGAAACGAGGGTGGACGGCTGATCTAACGGGAGGGGAACTCGGCCAAATTCAATTAAGATTCTCCGTTGCGCGAAGAATCCCTCTTGTAGTCTCCCCTGAAAAGTACACATTGTATTGGCGAATATACTACAAAGCTAACTCGATTCCCTATAATATCGACGTCCGCACGGTAGTAGTAAACCCGAGAATTGCTAGCAAAGTTATTTTAGATGGTCGACCGTATTGTAAGTAAAATTAATTAATCGTTGAAATGATCATTAGATAATCTATCTAAAATCTGTGCTTTCCTGTTTTAGATGCGAATGTCGATTTAACGGCGAAGAAGTCGGACATTATGACATTCCGTGGAGCTTTCGAGTCCGTCATGAGACAGCATTATCCCAGTATGGTCGGCCACGTCTGCATTAAGTTCGTCTCCTGCCCTTCCATCTGCACCGAGGGTCTTGGAATTTTGTCAAGGTAATACTACACACTGCTTTCTGTATCTTCGTACGCCATTATGGTGAGCTCGACCGCCATATCGGCCCGACAATCTGATATTTCAGGATGATTTTAATGAATCTCGTTGTAATGACCGATTTTACTGTTACAATGTGAAACTGCAAGGGGACTTTGTTCGATCTTATTGCGATTGGTATGATACTACCGCGTCTAATTAAATTACGTACAAAATTAATTGCAATTAAGTTAATTGCATTTGACGAACCGGCTGCACGGTCGATAGAGAGCCAACGAAATGAGGCAAAAGATATGTATGCGTCTCGAATTGCATTGATTTGCCGTAACTCAATCATCAATTACGCTTTTGTGCAATCGATGGAAATCAACGCGCTAGTCAACTCAATTTTGAGATTGGAATGTAACAAGACTTCTGATTATAATAGAAATTAACGAAAAGAACACACACACAGTACGTGTCTCTCTGTCTCTCTCATCTGTATATTTTATACATAATTGATTTATATAATATAATTTGATGCAATTTTCTTGCACAGTCTGAGTCCGTACAGCTTCGACGTGTCGCCATCGTGCATGGACGCTCCTCAAATCACGCACGACACCATTCCGATCGGCGCGATACCGCTATTGGCGAGCTCGAGCTCGGACTATCAGGATGCTGTCTCGCGCGTTGTGATGGGCGCTAATCAGGTGTATCACGACTTCATCAAAAGCGACGAGGGCAAGGGTTTCTCCGGGCAGATTTGCTTCGTGGGCGACTCCGTGGGCTCGATCCTGACCTACGACGCTCTGTGCAGAGCGACGCAGCATTCGCGGCACAGCAGCGAGAACAGCATACTGGAAACCAGCAATCAGAATAATGAAAACGGCGGGAGCACCGAAGATGGCAAACATCTGTCCGCGCCGTCTCCCAGAAGAAGATCTTCTGGCACAAGGTAGTCATATTTATTTATTCGGGAAATAGAGTGTTTGGGTTAAAAAATTTGAATGAAAAGATATTCCTGCGCAGCGATTTATATTTCTACGAAGTCAACTTTTAGCAAGTGAAGATTTGCAATTATTTAACTCGGCTGATTGTGCAATTCGTAGTGACAATCCGCATCACAACAAGCTGGACTTCGAGGTGGGCGACTTCTTCACGTTCGGCAGTCCGCTCGCTTTGGTTCTGGCTTACAGGAAGATCGCCGCGTCCGGTGATAAAAACAGCTTCATCCCCAGGCCGTTGGTCAATCAAGTGTACAATCTGTTCCATCCCACGGATCCCGTAGCCGCGAGATTGGAGCCTTTGATCTCGGCGAGATTCTCGCTGATTCCACCGATCAATATTGCTCGATATCAAAAGTATCCGCTCGGCAATGGCCAGCCTTATCACTTGCGTAAGTCTGAAGCAATTGCGAGTCGCGTGTGTCTGTAACCTCTTCGTTCCCTCGTGTACGCTCATCGCTGTAACGTATAATGCATAAGCGTAGATAGTAAATCTGATTTCAGTGGAAACCATCCAGACTAATCCGCAGCTGTTCGCTGACGGACTGAATGTTCCCAATGTTCAACTGTCGCATTTAAGAAGACTATCCGATATATCGCTTCAAAGCACGATGTCGGGTATTATCGATAGTGTTCCTTTGCAGGCGGTGTCTGCTCGTAAGTAGAAATTATTTACCGTGTCGAGACGTATACTTTTGTGTCCGCTTGCGAAACTCCGCCATATTTAATTGTTCAAAAGAAACTGCTTAGAAATTATTAATCCTGAATAACTCTAGACCATAAATCCAAAGTGACTCCCTGAACATTGTTTTGTCACTTTCTATATATTTTATATAAAATTCTATATATTTCTACATATTTTATATAAAATTTTGTCAGTTAAACATTTAATATCTTAGAAATTGATTATTTATCTAAGGATTAGAGAAAATAATAGTGTACAAAGTTCACGGTAGGCTAGATATTTCTTCTGAGTAAATGTTTTTCTCCATCCAACATGTTTGTTTCAGTGACGCAGAAGTGGTGGGGCACCAAGAGACTGGATTACGCACTCTACTGTCCAGAGGGTCTCGCTAATTTTCCTACGAACGCCTTGCCGCATCTCTTTCACGCTAGTTATTGGGAATCTTCGGACGTGATCGCGTTCATCCTGAGACAATTGGGCAGATTCGACTTGCAATTGCTCGGCAATGATGAGAAAGACCTCACTTGCTTCCGTCCAGGTCAACCCAGAGAGAAGTGGAATAAAAAGCGTACCTCCGTTAAACTTAAGGTATATTTTCTTATCGACTTAAGCTTAACATTAAGCTTTTGGAATATATTGCTTACTATTTTGATCAAACACTCGCTGTGTTAAGTTTGTTCCTCATTGCTACTTTATGAATTTTTTACAGAATGTTGCTGCCAATCACAGAGCGAATGACGTCATCGTGAGGGAAGGTGCACCACAAGTACTAGTCGCTAGGTTCATGTACAGTCCTATTGATATGATAACTTTAACAGGTAAGATACGAAATTTGAAAAAAGTTACTTTTACAATCAGTTTGCATTTTCTCCATTTTATTAAAAAAATTTAATATTTATTTTATATAATAATTCCATCGATGATCTTTAATTTGTACTTATTAGTGTCGTTGAAATTATAAAGACAAGAGCGTTTTAACATTTAACTAATAAGAAATTTTTTATTTCTCTGTTGCAGGTGAGAAAGTGGATATCCATATTATGCGAGACGCACCAGCAGGCGAGTGGACGCACCTCTCTACTGAGGTAACTGACAAAAATGGTAGGATAATATACAAGATACCAGACGACAAAGCGCTAAGTTACGGTCTTTACCCGGTGAAGATGGTTGTAAGGTGACGTATTCTCCTGTTTTCAGAATGTTTGAAAAGAAAAACGCTATCAATACCCACGTATGCTAAGGCCCGATCTACAATAGAGAGTAAGAGTAGGAGTAAGACGAAATGGGAATAATTTATTTCGCTTACTCCCTTACCCCAGTTCCTTACTCCAGTTCTTACTACTTAATTCAGGCTTACTTCATGTGATGTAGACAGGCAAACTTTTATTGGAGTAAGGGAGTAAGCGAAATCAATTATTTCCATTTCGTTTTACTCCTACTCCTTACTCCATCTATTGTAGATTGGGCCCAGTACATTGATGCGACTAATTAGATAATTAATAAATGGCTTTGAAACTAAATGCACGCATATTTTTAGGGGAGATCACACATCTGTAGATTTTTTTATGGCGGTGATACCCCCGAGAACAGAATGCGTGGTTTTCAGCATAGACGGTTCCTTCGCTGCCAGCAGGTCGGTGAGCGGCAAGGATCCGAAAGTTTGGGCAGGTGCCGTCGATGTTGTTAGGTGACGTATCGCGAAGACGATTCTATTCCGACTCTTTAGTTCTTAGTGAATCAAGAAATTACATAAGTATTAATTTTATCGTTACATGAATTACATACACACATTTGCAAATCTCAATCATAAAAAGATATATTCCTTGGCAAGTTTCAAATGCTTTTCTTCCTTAGCAAAAATCATATTAACAAAGATCATTGATATTCGCAGGCATTGGCAAGAACTGGGTTACCTCATTATCTATATTACCGCGAGACCCGACATGCAACAGCAGACGGTGGTTTCCTGGCTGTCGCAGCATAACTTCCCCCACGGTCTCGTCTCGTTCGCAGACGGCCTGTCGAGAGATCCACTCGCTCACAAAGCCGCGTACCTGAATAAGCTCGTGAAGGTACGTCGTGCAATGGCGAGTCGCGATAGTTACAATTATATACCTACACACACACACACACACACACACACATAGCTGACACGTACAACACACAAACAGTGATAGAACTATGACACGTCGACTGACGGTCGATCGAATGTCTTTCAGGAACACTGTATGGTAATCCATCAGGCGTACGGCAGCGAGAAAGATATCAGCGTGTACACGGCGATAAATCTGAAGCCGAGCCAGATCTTCATCATCGGCAAGGCGTCCAAGAGGCATCAGACATTGGCGACAATATTGCACGAGGGTTACGCCGCTCATTTGAGCACGCTGCAGGCACACGGAGGCTCGCGTCCTGCTCAGGGCAACGCGCGCATGGTGATTCCTAGGGGTCAGTTTGGCCTGCCGGGACAAAACGCTTCCCTGCGCCGACGGAGGTGAGTTCACACGATGATACGCTTCAGCAGTATCGCAACGAGCGACTCTTCATGCTTCGCCGAATACAGTCAGATATCACTGTTGCCGGATCTTTGCTATCGTTTGTGACACCAGAAGCAATCGTAATTGTGCATTCTTACTATGTCGTGGGGTCAGTTGCACCGCATAATTGCGACGTGAAAAACGAGCTCTCGGTTATGATTGTCGTTTTTTGTGTTTGTATTCATTTTCTTGAGGTTCTCTCACTTTCTCTTCCGCTTACGCTGTAAAATTACGCTCTTAAAATTTACTTTAAAGTCACGTAAAAGTCGAAAAAGGGGTTTATCAACAGCAGTCAAGAATTCGCTCAAATGAGATTGTGTCAGATCTCCGCAGAAATACCATCGCAAAACGACCGAATGAATTAAGTGAATTCTTTTAGATGAGTTTCATGTTTTTTATAATAATTTTGTTGATTAAATTATTTGCGCGCTAGCCGACACTGGCGCAACTGACCCTCGAAGCTGCTACGAGGGAAAGATGCAGTCAACGTGAGAACAGGTTTATCGTCTTAACCCTTTGTTGCCTGACAACACTTTCGAATGCTACAATTTAAAGATACTTTCTTAGAGAAACTTTCATCGGTAATTGTTTAGTTTCCTCTGCTTTTATTAAACGTTAACGATAGTTATGTTAATTATGTTGTCAGTTTAACGATCGTTAACGTAAATCTGAGAAGACATTTGATGAATCTGGTCCTGTCGCTGGTCTTGTGAATACTCGACACAACGTTTTTGCTTTGATTATACTCTCACACATTTAGAGCTAATCGAAAATTCGTCTGTTACGCGCTGATAAAAAGAAATACAACAATCGTTCAATTCTGATATCCAATAGCGCACCGCCGTTGCGGCAAATGGCTCTCGCCGTGCTTTTCTTACGGTCAGGCAAGAAAGGCTTGAGCAAGGACACCCTGTGTGGCGTTCGCGCGCGGGAATAGCCACATCTCGCCGTGGCAAGTGTGTGTGTCCTCTGTGTGTGTGAAAACGAGCACCGGCTATGTTCCAGTAACGACACAGCGGTGAACTCCCCGGCGCGCAACAGCGTCTACTTAAAGCGGAAAATCTACCTTACTCACATCTAACACACGCCTATAATCTACGTACAATTTACTTACTCACATTGGTAATTATCTATAACCGTCTACTACTTACTCTACGGCGTAGGCACCGACTGTGCCTGGCAACCGGTCTAATTTGCAAACTGATGAAGACACATTAAAAGACATTTCATAGAATATAGTATTTTATAAAGTCTTTTATAGTCACAATAAGTACTCTTCATTGGAAATGCTTAAATCAAGAAATAGAGGTACTATAATAGCCCAGTTTGTGAGTTTGCAGGGAATAATTTCAAAGCAAAGTTTGAACGCTTCATTACCAATGTAATTAACGCACACATTTAAATTAGATTGAAACATTACGGAACATTTCATGCGAAGTCGTGTTTACAATTGCGGATTCGTTCAACTTGTGATCGAATCGACAGTTGCACAAAGTTCTACATCCTGCTATGTAATAAATACGTTTGCGTAACTAAATAAATGCAGTAAGCCATTTCCTCTGAAAGTCTGAAAGCAGCTGAAACCTGCGAAAGTCGGCGCCTACGCTCTCCGTTTTTCCCGAAGTCTCACATATGTCGCAGCGCGAATTTATCGGTAGAAAGATTGTGTAAAATTCGGCTCTTTATCTACCTTCACACAAAGACAAATGTGTGTGCAATAGTCCTAACAATTTTTATTTGTTTATACAGACTCGTTGAGATGATATCAGCATCTACGAAGTATCCCTCATGACGGATCTAATAACGTTTGTTATTAGATCCGTTCTCATAAGATCCTCCTTTAATCTCTCTTACATGAGAAGAATATACTCTGGCGATAGCTGATGCCGTCGTTATGTCAAATTGAGCCACAGAATACGCGACACGGTCGTCGCAATGAGTAAACCCGATGCATCATCCAATCGACAATAAGCCACTTTCTGATCAATGGCTTCAGCTGAATCTTTCTACCTTTAACGCGCGCTACATCGACCATGTCCCATGCTATGTCTAACCAATAAAGTAGTGGGCCCATCCGATCGATATCGCTGACGAGTCTCTTGATTGCAGGTACCTGCTATGAGGATATGTCGCGTTGTCTCAGCGTAGTTAAATATCACTCTGTCTCTATCTTTCACTCGGCGAAAAAAGCTGTTGTCGCCATCCTACGCTCGAAACTTATTGTTTGTCTATTGGCTAGAGTACATAATATCCAGGATTTGTGGTTAATCCGCTCTATGATCGTCTAGATATGCCGGGCGATAGAGTCGTTTTCGTTATCCTTCCTGAAACGAACCGGTCTCACTTTAGCGACGAAGGTAAACCGCCGTCTCTCTATATCTCTCTTTCTTTCATTCACGTCCCGCTTGACAGACTTATTAGATGAGTGTTTTGTGTTACAAAACGCTAGATCCATCACTGATCGCTCGCATCTGCGTTCTCCTCGCGGCTGACGGAATTCTCGTGGAACTCTCAGTCACGATCTAAATTGGAACGTGAATTCAAAATTTACATACGATTGCAGAGTATTTTCATCTGCAATTGTAATTAACGTTCCTCTGCTTGAAACGTAGGTTTGTAACGTAGTTCGACGTTTATCATTCAGATCTCGTCTGAATTGAATTTCACTCTAGTTGACTTTTTTTCTAATGTTAATTAAATTTTTAAGATTAAATTGCGGTTTAATTAGAAGTCAACTTATCTAAGGTAGTTTTGCAGAGTACGTGTCGCGGAATTTTGCGTGTCGATCGAGCGCAGATTTTCCACGTGAAGTTCAGTTTTCAGCGAGTCGATTCGAACGATCGCAGAACCAGTGATTTCTCCCCCGGTGATAGATCGGGCTTGGGGTCGTTGCTTGCGCAGAAGAAAATCGCGGCAGCACGAATAACAATGTGATAGATCGCGAACGATGTGACATCACGTACATATACATGCACGATTATTATTATTATCATATTATTACATGTGAATGCGCAAGTTTCGCGAACGCGCGCCGCGAGATCTCTGTTAGAGGATCACGCCGGCCTTTTCATCTCGACCATGCATTACATTGCAGCTGCGCAACGCTATAACCACTACAGAGATGTGAAAATTGTTGAAACAATTTTTATTTCTTTGTTTATTTTCTCTAATAATCTTCTTTTCAATAAATGCCAAGTACCAGGACATATATATAGTAATATTATACGTTGTTATCAACATTCTTTACACGTTAAAATGATTATATATTTGTATTACATATTAGACGACTAAATTATATAAATAATGACGGATATATCATAAATTGTATTAGATTATAGTAAGATATATATTTTGATATATATATATTTTTTGTTTTGACAGATACATATTTTGTATGTAAAAGAGTAAATTGTTGTTTATATAAGAAAGCGGGTTATTTATATACACTGAGAAAAAATACTGGAAAATTTATTTTTGGGATAAAGTTTATTTCTGTGAAACAATCCGTCATTATACTTATATAATTTAAGTACAGTATGTGTTAATACAATATGTAATACAAACCTCTGACCGTTTGAAACTTCTAAGGAATATCGATAACAAATTATAAATATATTTCTCGAAATTATTCGTTATTAAGGCACTTATTCAAAAGAACAATTAAAGAAAATGAATAAAGAGATGAGAGAAAATTATTCTAATAATTTCCACACTTCACCTACTACTACAACTACTACATTATTACACGTGCGCGCGCTCACGCGCGCGTCATTGCAATCTCGTCGCTGCGAGCGGTTCTCTGGTTCGTTCACGACATTCCATCCATCCATAGGTGGCGGAACCACGGGACGAAACGAAACGATAGCGTTTGAACGCTAATTGAGAAAGCGAAAGCGAGCGTGACAAGAGCCATCAGTAAAATACCGAAATGTAAGGGAGATTCAAACCAACTCACTAAGACGTTTTTTGTTCGTTTCCAACGCGCTTGTAAAGGTCGATCGGTCGATCGGATGGACGATCGATCGGTCCACCGATTAGAATTCATTCTCCCACCCTCTCCCCCACGAACTATTAACTCCCATAGCTGTTTTGCGTTACCTCTAGAAGAGAGATTGTTTCGCCCTTCTCGCTTGTCCACTTGTGGTCCTCTTTGTAGCGCTGGCAGCGAATTCTAGATTCTTCACGAATTTGTCGCGTCCGAAATTTCTGTGATTTCCCTTCGATTGCCGAAAGGTGCCAATTCTCCATATTATGGCCGTTGAATGCCGTGACGATTATTATAATACTATCGTGTTTTTTTAAATATAAAGAATTTTTTTAAATATAAAGAATTTTATAGCAAAAATTACTATTTTGTAACCGAATAATAGACTGGCATTCTGTCATAATGGATTATTTCATCTCATACGTGCTACTTATATTTTAGAAGCAGAATTGTACTATTAACAAATTTACTATTCTTCTAGCAGAATATACTGTAGTTTTCAGTCAATCAGGTCCAAGATGAATCTCACTGACAGTTTATTCCTGTGTGTGCATTACTAGAGACATAGTAAAATTGAAAAGAATTTATATGAAAAGAAACTATGATATTAAAACTATGATCTCCATGATAATAAATAAATAATTGCACTTAGAAGATTGGTTGTACTGCTGATGGAAAAATAAAACGTAAAAGATACATCGAATTGTATTTATTTACTGTGATTTTGACAACGTAATCATCAGTTAAGCTTTCGTGCAATCACCGGAAATCCATCACCACGGCAACGTGTTAACAGTGTATACTGAGGAAAAAAATATAACAAGAAGAGGGGAAAAATATAACAAGATTGTATGCTGAGAAAACAAATATCTAAAAAATAAAAGATATTTATTCAGCGAATATAAATACATAACATATTTACTTAAATTAAAATTTTTTTATTTAAATAGAATAAAACAATTGCTTTCATGAAAAGCTGAGATCTTAAGAAAATATATATTTTTTTATTTGAATAATATTTTATATTAGAATAAAAAATTACTATTAGTATTACTATTACTTTCTGAAAAAATATCTTTTATTTTTTAGATATTTTCTTTTTCCTCCTCTTTCTCTCTCTCTCTCTTTCTCACACACACACACAGTGTACATTTTCTATTATTTACGATTAATAAAGGAGCGCTTGCCAGGACTACATATTGTTTATACATTATCGAATAACGAGAAGGCTTCAACAGCTCGGAATCGTAACGCTTAGTTGAACGCTTAGCGCCGCAATTCCACGTCATCTGAAAGGACCAACGGATTTTTATGTGTGTAAATCTTTAACAATCGTCTCACTGTCATTTGCAGGGCGGACAGGCGTCTTCCGTCTTCTATACATCTGATTCATTATTCATTAACGCTTTATGGAGATGTTCTGCGTCACGCTTTCCAGCAACACGATGTAAAACACGCCGCTTTCCCCGCTGTGCTGTTTCCATTCATCCGCTTTCAATGGCGATCTGTATACACTCCGTCCGTTCAAGTGAATTGAATCTCAATGCGAAGCACACTATTCTATACAGGATGTACGCTGAGATATGTATAACAGAGGGAAGTAAGATGTCTCCTTTGTCGAATTTTGAGGCCAGAAATTTAAATATCAGAACTCTGGATTATTCGTTTTTGTCAAATCTGCCCTGAACTTATCAGACATGAAGAATTGAGGAGATTTATCGAGTTTTCAAATATTGAATATATATATATTTTTTTTCATTACCTCGTCAAATAATTTAATTTAGAAATTGATCGTGTTGGGATATTTAATGTAAAAATTAAAATACTGCACGTTACGATTTCCAATGAAATATTCGTCAAAGTAAATCTCACCTTCTCCAAATTCGACGAACAGTTGGTTGTTTTACATACTCTTCACCGCATCCTGTAGACATCTGTTGATATTATCTATGTATAGGGTGTCGAAAGAAGATGTGTTTTAGCAGCCTAATTGACACAACGACAACAACAACAGAAGTGAATAATGTGCATTGACAAACGCAAGTGAAAGTGTTAATTGTTTTCAGCCTAAGTATGATAGAGGAGAAACGAATGCATTATTGCGCTTTCATCCAAATGTGACAGACGAATAAGAAAGACATCACCGCCGCTTACTGCACACGTTGTTGCACAACAGAAGCGAATTAGATGATACTGTCTGGAAAAGAAAAAAACCCACTGTCAATGTTTCAACGGATTTCCATTCCATGCCTTTTAATTTATTATCATTTGTATTTACTGTATATTTTTGTACAGTCTCCGACATTTTTCTCTTTTAAGAGATTGTAAACGCAGATATTTCTACGATTTTCCAGAATCGACTTGTAATTCGCTTCTGTTTCGCACAATCGATAGACCTTGATTAGACGTCCGGATAGTTGGGAGAATGCAATATGTGATGTCCCCCCTGAGAATCGCATTTTGCGTGTTGTCATTCGTCGGCTGACTCGATGATGACATGTCGAGTACGCCGGGAATGAAATGTTCGCCGAGATGACTCCGAGGACGGGACTCTTAACCCTTTTCCAATCACAACAAAAATCTCTGAAGAAATAAAGTTAAAAATTTACAGAGCGAAAATGGAAAACGCCTTTGCAATTTGGAATTTCATGTAACTTCAAAATTGTACGAGGAATAGATTTAATATTTCGAAATTACGTTACACAGAATGAGATCATTTCAGTAAGGTTTTTATCCGCAGGATCCAGTCTATCTTGGATCCAGTCTATCCATTGAAGAAATTAAATTGTACTGTCGAGAGCGGAAAGGGTTACATTTGTCGACGTTCTCGTCGGTCGTCTCGAAGAGGGAATTCACGACTCATTCACTAATTCTTACTGATTGACAGCTCTTTTAGGACGGCGAAGCGTACAATCTCGCAGCCACCCTTGGGCAAGCCGCCCTTTCCGTTGGAGCGATCTACGAGCGTCGGTCCACCAGCCACGCACGCCTCGGCATCATCCTCGCAGTCAGCGGCGTCCGAGAAACTCTGACGATTCGCGCGTTGCCGCTCGTTCTTCGAGTCCCGGCGGTAACTCGCGAGGAAAGGACACGATCACGACTCCTGGTTCCGTATGCGGATTAGTTCCCTCCTCGTTTCGTAGGTCCACCTTACGTTTGGACGGCCGTCGTCTTGTTTAGACCCCTACGTCGTCGTGGATCATGATTACAGTGACGTTCATAGTTTGAGATTTGTGTGCACGCCGATCGCGTGGAGTCCTTAGTCCACGTTCCGTAGTTCCTCGATGCCGTAGACGTCGTTCCTACACACACCTCACACTCTTCGTCACGTGGATCCATGGTCTCGCGGGTCCCCATCTCTTGGATCTTGGTTGTCACGCGGAATTCCGGTCGCTCAAACTTACGGATTCTTTTTTCATTCCGCTTTAATTTTCTTTGTCCTCATTTGCTCTTTTGTATTCTCGCTTCGCGGAATCTTGCTTTTGGATACTTTACATAATAAAATGTTGATTTCTTCAGGGAGAGTCCAGAGGCGAAAAGGAATGACTGGAAGGTTCCGTAGTTGTCAGTGCACAACTGTATATAGCTTAACAAAGAACATCGTGTGTATAGTTTGTTATACGATACACATAAGGCGTATGACGCAACGTGTATGTTTGCTCGTGTGCAAGTAGAATCAATCGAATGGAAAAGTTTTTTACCATTTTGCCAACAATCATGATAATTTTTGAGGTATTGACGATAGAAAGTTGGATAATAAAAATGAAAGCGTGATTTTGAGATTGTGAGGGTGATAAAACGAAATTTTTAGACGAAGTTTCGTCCAAGATATCTGGATTTATTGACAATTTTTTTGACAGATTTAGATATTAGATGAAACTTTGCCTAAAAACTCGTTCCATTGTATTATCTCATTCGCTGCTTTTTTTTGTTATCTCAATAATTATCGTAGTTATTTGCAAAATGGCACATGACTTGCTCGTTCAATTTGATTAGCTCTACCTGCCCATAACGAACAGATGTACGAGTTGCGTCATACATCTTGTATATATAGGGTGGTCCACTTAAATCGAACACCTTAAATATAAATTATTTTTGATGATACGGAAAAATGATTCAGATGAAAGTGGAAGGGTGGCAAGGGGAACACATTTTGGTCACGTTTTTTTTCTAAGTGGAAGCGCTAAAAAGATATGAGGGTCATCTTCACTTTTTTAAATGGAATTATGATTTTTTTTATAAATATGATTCCTTTACTTATTTTATGTATAAAAATACTAAGAAGTATAATTGTTGAAAAATCAATAGATTTACGAGATATTTTATACTTTATTCTGACAAAAAATTTAGTCAAGGAGATGTTCAAAATGATGTCCTCCGATTTCAATACATTGAAAGTGAAGTTTGCGCTAATAAAAATAGTACTGTAAAAATCTTACTTCTTAAATAAATCGTCTGAATGCGTGAATTTTTAACAGTCGGATTAATAATTTTTTTTTAACATTTTGTATTTCAAAGCAATTCTAGTCTCGACATTTTTATATACATATTAGGATTTTCATTTCAAAATGTCTTCAGTAACCTGTCATTCACAGGTATCACAATAATGATGAGACATTCCGTATTGTTGGACATTAATAAGTGCAATGGAGTTCTTATCAGTCATTCCTCTTCTTTAGTATTTTACATCCATACGGTTCGACATAATGAGACAGACTATACAAAGACTAGATTAAAAAAGATTTCTTGTTCAGTCTCGCGGATCCTGCATCATGTGGGGGTCCTCGTTACTGTGAATTGTACATTTTTCTTCGGTTTCGCGAATCCTCGTACAGCTCCAGTTATACGTTTTCTTCCGTTATATATACGGATCCATCACTACCTCTTCCGTATTATCCCCGTATCGTTATTCCGGAATCGACTTCCGTCGCGTATGTACATATACTCAAGATTTTTCACTTGTATACTTTGCATCATTTTTTGATACGACGAGAGAAGCTAACCGATAATATCATCTTACGTTGTAAACTTACTGTTCTTTCTACTTTTAAGTATATTCTTTCTCCCGATATCCGCGCGAGTGACGCAAAGGTACATAAATTGACGTATTAGCGGAGAGCTTCGTTTGGCAGAACAATGCGCCGAGAATGAGAGAAACTTGTTGAAACTGTTACCTGAGTCTACCCGTTGTTATTAATAAGGAGAAGTAATATAACGTTATCTGTGACAGACATACACACAAACACACGACACATACACACAGCACATAAACACATACACACACAGCGACGCTTAGAGATAATTAGCGCGTAAGAAGATCTGTTAGTACTCTACTCATTGCCAAAACGTTGTAGAGAGGTGTAATACGTAATGCTGTGCAAGGTCCGCGCCGAGTTTTTTTTCAGGGCTACTTCTCTTCGCGCGTGATGCTTGTATCACTGAGATAGGAAGATGTTAAGCGAGGTAGAGAGTGTGTTTCGCACGCGTGGCGCGAATCTACAAGCGTCTTCGCATCTTATTGTTGTACGCGATCTCCACCCATTCGCGCCATCGCGTTTTCTCCAGTTGCGTGTATACGAGAAAGAGGTTCGATACCGGCACGATTAAGTGTTATTTATTCGCGAAGATAAACGGTAGAGACGGATGTTTTATCGAGTCTATCGTGCAGATGTTTGAAATGGAACGAGTAATAATTAAGACGAGATTGATAGTACACGGGGAGAATATTTATATTGCAGCTTTTTTTTATAGAAATTCTTTTCAATTTTATTATATGCTTTCCAGTAGTGCAGGAATAGACGACCAGCAAATTTCATTTTGCTAACAAACACAATGAACGAGGGAAAAATAAGAACAAGATTGTAAATAAGAACTTTCCTTACTTATATTTCTTATTTATAATTTATGATTTTCTTGTTTTCTTCGAAATTTTTTAACAGTGGACGATATATGGTATTAGTAGTTTTATATTATATATTATATATTATATATATAGTTTTTTACCGTTATATAGTTTATAGTACCATATAGTTTAGTTTATAGCATAGTATAGAGTGTATTTCAGTTCCGAAAATACATATAAATAACATATATGAAACGGAAGAGTAATAAATTGAGGGAGAAGATATCGATATATTCCTCGATTGCGTAAAATTCTGAAATAATTTTCATGCTAAATTCTTTCCGTACAAGTTTTTATACGGAAATAACAGTGCGTTTGTTTACAGTCGTTATTATAACAACTCAAGTAACAATATCGATTCGACGACGTTCTAAAGAATTATTTTCTCGAAACTTTATCTCTCTTTCTTTCTTTGCGACGGAATCACAGGAACTCTTTCTGGCGATGACGATATATAAGAGAAACGTTTTGCGCATTTTTTCACCGAGGAAGGTCGGATCGAGTGTGTACATCATTGTTACGTTAGATGAAGCATCGAGATATTTAGAAGATAAGTGATACAAAAGAAGCTACTTCCCTCTTGTTACATAGACGCCTAGAAAACCTGTATCGGGCGATGTAAATAACGTTGCGTTTTATGTAAATAAACACGTTAATCGCGTGAAGAATATGAGAGAGAGAGAGAGAGAGAGAGAGAGAGAGAGAAAGAGAGAGGAAGAGAGAGAGGGAGGGAGAAAGAGAGAGTGTGTTGAGATCACGTTGACATGACTAGGTGCTTTGTCGACAATAGTGTGACGAGAAAAACGCGCGGATTCGGAGCCGAGACGAGATACTGTTGAGATGATCAGTCGAGGTTTAACGAGATATAACTTTGTCTCTCGATCACGATCTTCTACTCTTGCAAATCAGGGGATTCCTACGAATGGCTGGAAATACTTGACGGAGAACAGTTAGAAAAGTCGATCGAGGAAAGAGAAGAGAGATCATTCGTCCCGGCTCCGAATCACATCTATGGGAATAGGAGTGACATAATCAAGAGTATTTTAATACGCTTAAATCTATCACACAACTGATGTTAGAAAACAATAAATCTTTTCTATGGGCGCGGATTCCATGTACACGGTGTCCCGATTCACACGTTGGTAACGTTGGTAGATTTCTCGCGGCGAATCTTTTTTTCTAACAGAGATTTCATTGACAACTCTATCTTATATGGTAGTTTTATTTCCACGATTGTAAAGCACATAATAGTTGCTTAAATTTTTTATGTAAATTATCGAGCGCTCCGGATTAAATTGTTCTTTTGACTCGCGTGTCTATATTTAGATAAATACACGCGTAATTGTATCGTCTCGCATTTTTGTTGAGATTCTTATTGCCGTGTAATGTACAGATATGTTTTCTGGTCAACTTCCAAATCGAGTATGTAAGTGAGAAATTAACACAAGCCGAGAAATACAATCTTGCTGCATTCGCGGCTAGGGACACCCTGTAGAACAGAATTGAGCGCGACGAAGGAGACAGAAGTGAATTTTCAAATGGGCGAAATATTAACTCGGATCATAGGCAGAATATCGCGCTTGAATGATCAAGGGCTATATTCTGAACGCATGGGCTCAAAATAGATACCTTTCTGATTCTCAGACTTGAACGTTCCATGTGACGTTCGTACAAGAAGCACGCAACTTGAAATTAGAAAGGTATCAATGAAGCTACGGGAAGTCGATCGTGAATCTTTTTCTCTAGAGTAAATTATGTACTTCTAGCTTGAATAGTGAAGATTTTCTGACTTGAACATGTATGAAAATCCTCGCTTTTCACGAGCCAACTCTAGAGGGAATGATCCACGATCGACTCTCTGCAGTCGAATAGACGCAATCGTCGATTCTATTTTAGTAGATCTTGTTCGACCTCCATCGCAATTTTGTTGTCGACATCACCGAATACACACGGCGGATCGCACGTCAAATCTGTCACTCCTTCGTTGAGCGACTGTCTTAGCAGAATCGCTAAGCAAAATCCGCTCGCCACAGAGTTGTCTGGTTCTCGGCGATGCCCCTTGCGTTGGCGGCGCGTCACGTTGCGTGCCGACAATCTCCCGATCCTTCACATGAGGAAGCATTACGTATTGCTCAAATGCTATGTTAGCTGTGGTGCTTGCATTAAGCAAGTTAACATTATCATTAAACATTGATTATCTGTCTGTATTGTTGTAATATGGCACGAGAGTAGTTCTATATACAGACGTCTACATTTAAAAGGGATATATATATATATATATATATATATATATATATATATATATATATATATATATATATATGTGATATGTTCCATTTTAACTTAGATACTGCAATATCTCGAAAATAATGCATTTTTAAAAAAGTATTTCCAACTAAAGTTATAGGATATCGAGGGGGAAAAAGATTTTCTTTGATTTTGAAAAACTCCGTCAAAGGGGGTCAATTGTAATTTTTTAAGTGAAAACATAGTTTCACTATAGTTTTTTTAAGCATAAGTAAATTACTATGACCATTCTGCATACAAAAGTATATCAGAATAAAATCATCGAAAAATGAACATTTTTGTCTCGACACTTTTCAGCATAAAATATGAAATATCTCCTAAAGTATACACTTTTCGATAATCTCATCCTAGTACTTTTGTATGCAGAATGATTAGAGAAATTACATAATTTATGTTTAAAAACCATATGATTCTATTAAAAAGTTAGAGTTGACCTTGATAAGTCAGGAGTTGATTTTTTAAGATCATTTTAAGATCAACAAAATAATTACAATCTTTTCTTCCTCGATATTCTACAATATTCTTTTGTTGGAAACTTTTTTTTTAAATAAATTGTTTTCGAGATATAATGTTTAAATGAAAACAGGACATCTTATATATATATATATATGTATGTATGTATGTATATATATATATATATATATATATATATATATATATATATATATATATATATATATATATATCTGTGTATAAAAGAGAAATATACATATACATAATATACAAACAAACAAATCGCGAACTTGGAAATACATGTGAGTACATGTACACATGTGTATTCACACACATAGTATGCGTATGTATATTCTTATGGGGTGTCTGCGGAGTTCGCAGTTTCGGAAAGAAATCTCTCTACTCGAATTCTTGTCGAGTCGTCGTTTACGGTGAGATTGACATGAAGTCGTCGCAATGTTGTTCGGGAGATTCTTCGTGTTATTCATAAAGGAACCTCCTAAAACTTTGATTTCGACAAGGTCTTCGTTAAAATATCGTCGACGACGAAAATTGTCCGAAAGCGAGCAGCGGCCAGGCGGTAGTGGAATTTTGATTTCAGATTGTTGGAGATATTTCCTCTCCGACGATATACTTGTGGCTCATGTTACTCGCTAGTACAATTAAGCTTTCACTTTTACTTAAGCCTAGTCACTTGTGATCACGTTGATTGCGTACAGCCAATGGGAAAACGTGTCTCGTACCGATTTCGATGGCAGTTAGATGTGTCTTAAGAGCAGAAAATACGTGTCTTCTAATGATTTTTAACATATTCAAGAGTCGCCCATCAAAGTCGTCGAGATAAACTTACAAACCTTCCCTTGCGAGACTTAATTAATCGCGAGAAATGAGGGTGAATCGATATGCAGTATTTATGAAAGGCTACTTAATAGCTAAGCTAATTGATTAGAATGAAAATGATCGGTTGTAATAAGGATGATTTAGCGACGCGTAGTTTTATCAGTGTCTGTTATCGCTACGTAAACCCGTCGATAAAATAGACTTTTTCTAAACTTAAGAAACATGACGACAAACTGAACGGTCTCCGCGAAGCGCGCAACTCGGTGGACGCCCCTTAGATGCGTAAGCGACTGCAAGAGATATTTTACTTGTATACTATATACGGATGCGAATGTGTGGATCACTATACTGACCGGTAATGAGAGTTATATTTTTGTTAGCGTAACTTAAAGTGACAAGTATTGTAATAAACCAACCTGAAGAGTCATTGTTTTGTATTGCGCGCTCTCGCTCTAGTGTGTAACAATTGTTTTATATATATACACATATATAATATATAATAATGTTGACTGGCTCGAGAGACTCTCCGATCGAATCCGCCACTCCCGCGACGATATAACTGTTTCTTTTCCTAGATAAGGGACATAAGGGAGATGACGCTTAGCGAAAAAGAAAAACCCATTGTATCCCACTTCCTTCATTGGATATTAATAGATGGTAAATGATGATTGTGGTTTAATTGTGCATTCGATCATTGCTCCCTTCTCAGTCGTTGAGTCGTAATCCATACAAAAGAAAAAGCTCGAAAGGCTTTAAGAATTTTTTACTATTACTAATACTTATAATTTTCCTGAACACACATACACATGTACACACGCACACGCACGTACACTTTGTAGCTGCTTGAGTGATGGCGAAGCATTTGCGTCATATTATATAAATATTAGAACTTTTATAATTCATTCATTAATTTTTGTTACAAACAAAAACTTAACAAAATTTTGCAATCACAAATAAATAGGTAGAACCATATCTTCCTATCTTTTGTAATTTTATCTGCATAAAAGCGCGATACGTTAGTGTTGGATAGTCCACGGCTTCTTAAAAACGAAATCAAAAGAATTTCTAAAGATTTGCCTATTTCGACTTGTTTCAGGCAAGTATCGTCTAAACTATTGTATCAATTTTTTTAGTAATAGTACTTTGAAACCTTGTTTTTCTCGTTCTTCCTACTTTTTTTTCCCTGTTAGAGTGTAAAATAAATTTAATAAACTGTTAAAGAACTCCGTATATATATGTATATATGCGGGACACATTATTTGGTAACAGTTATTCATACGTCGTTATATTTTCGAACATAATTCAGTTTGTCAACAATATACATATGGCATTTAGGAAAATAAATATTGTAAATACCTTTTCAGTGTCCTATAATATGAATATATACATCGAAAGTAGCTTGTAAATAGCTTCCTCAGTGAACAGTCTCCTCAGAACAATGGTCAGTTATATCTGAGAACTGTGCGAAGACAATAAACCATCTAATTTCTCTACTAAGGTATCATATTTCACGTACGTATAATTTCCAAAATGAATTTATAATAAAGTATTCGTTATCTCCAGGGAAACAAAATATATCTTTATGGCCATTTTCACGGATTTTTTGTCAGATCTGATACATTTTCCAAAAATGTCAAGCAGTTATATATGTTATGGCGATTTCTTTCATCCAAACGTTTGCCACGTTTGCAAGAAGACCAATGATGGTGATTTGAAAATATGTGATAGGTGCTACATGATCTCTTACTGCTCCGATTTACATTTGTTAGTAGATTACAACTGCCATAAGAAATTCTGCAGTTCCATAAAAAAATACGCAATAAATAAGGACGGCGGGGATTGGCGCTCCATTCGTTTATCCACGTTTCAATGGATTCAGTCCAGATATGAGTTTTTGCACGAAATATCCTTGCAGTTCTCATACAACCTAGCGTTGTACGAAATCCAGATGATCACTTTCGCAAAATCATGTTATATGTGCCATCAACAAAATTATTTGCATCCCTGTCAAACGTGCTATTCCGAACATTATTGTGTTGAACATGCAAGACACTTTTCAGATTTTCACTCACCAAAATGCCAGGCGTTGAAATTATATCTCAACTCAAATATCCTAAATCGCGATTTTCATATACCTGGATATACAATGCACTCGTACCGGGAACAATATATTGAATTTCCTGATGATGAGAGACCTGTTGAAAACATGGAAAATTTTATTACGGGGTATGTACGGAACTATCATCATAGGAACATTCGAGCCTGGACTGCTGATGAATATGTGTATTCCGATTACGTATCACGCCCGTTAACGCTGTATGATGGAATGAAGAAAGCCGGATTATTAGATACTATAAACGTAGAAGAATGCGTTGTACATATAATATCGGAAGGTTTCGTTGAAAGACAATATGTGTATGCTTGGGAAATTCTCTTGCATCTTTTACATCGCATCAAGAGTTTAAAAATAGTACTAATAGGAAAAAGATTAAAAATAGAAGGTTTTTGCCTTCAAACTTGTAAGAACTGTATTAAGCGCCACCAGATGTATATGTTCGAGTCTTATTGTATGTTTTACAATGATTATGCGTCCGGTCCGTCGTTTCGGCATCCAAATGTGATTGTAACGTTTCAAGCACATTTTAATTCATTCCAGTGGACATGGAAAAATATCGTATTGGAATCACAGCGCATAAAATGTGCATATTTTCTAACTGCTGGGTCACGAACAATAGCGGAGGCGAACGTACAAAACATACGAGAAGTTATAAAGGTAGAGCCTAAATATAATGCACCAAATAGTTTTAAATCTCATATGCCATGCAGACTATTGTCTTCTAATTACGTTGGTTATCCTAATTCGTATGTAACTATTTATGATAATTTAAATTCTCAGAAATCAGAAACAGTAACCTCTTCTTCTTGGAAGTTCTGAGCACGATAGATTTGAAGATCTTGTGCAAAATAATTGCTACGTTTCTTTGATAAATTGCGTATATAAATTCCCAATTTTTTATAAATACATTATGCTTACTAATATATTGTGAATGTGTTACTCTTAGGCATATTTTTTTATGGTTTTCTTTATCAATTATGAATATTTTTAATAAAAGATTTAAATATTTATTTGTTCTTAAATTGTTTTTTTTATTCCAATTTTAAGTTTTCGTCAAATACTAGCGATGCCATGTGTTTTTGTCCCCGATTTTATGAATTTTTAAAACTTATTGTCATTGAGTAAGCTTCTAACAAGCAGACCAGAATATATGACATACACTAAAGATACTAGGTTTTAATGGCTGTGTATATAAAACATAACTTTGAATATGTTATTTTTCCTGGATCGGGAAAAAATATCACATGAATTTTATTATATAATCATCAGATAATGTATGAAATATGTCATATATGAACTATATTATAAAAAAGTGCCAGTGATATATAAGTACATGAAGCAGGATATACGTCAACTTGTAACGTATATGACGCAGGATACGTCAACTTGCAAGAGCAACTAAACATTTTTCGCTATGTTACTTGAGAGTCTTGAGAGCTATTTCTCTCCAAGATACGGGCAACGATATACATAGGCAAGCAAGACAATGGCGGCAATGGATTGTTGGTCTTTATCTAACTAACTTCACGTAACCTTCCTGCTTTTGGTTCATATCAGCGATACGTATGAGTGTTAGCGTATGGCGTATGTATCGACCCATACAGCAAATACCTTCAAGAAACATCCAATATATATTTACAGGACGTTTTACTTGCTAAGGAAGTCTTACTTGTTAAGGACTTACTTGCCCAGTATATTCCTTGCATAAAGTGTGCTATATGGGGTAGAAATTTATATATAGAAATGTTATTTTACACTTTTACACAGGAGGCTTTCAAAGTCAATTCTAGATATGTCTACGTCTTCTGCAGATCTTTAATGTATAAATTAGCTAGGTGATGATATATTGTGTTATTTATTCGAGGATAAAAAATGATATAGACCCTATCTAAACCGAGAGTCAGCAATTTTAAATATTTTACTAAAAACCGCTTTAACCGAGATACAATTTATTTTTTCAAACGAGATTTGAATTAAAATTGTTTAAATACTTGGTAACTAGTCAAAAATAGTTTGTGTCTCGATTAAATCAAAATTAAGCGGTTTTACTTAAAATTTTGCCAAAACCCACTTTAGCCCAAACGTGAACTAATTAAAATTGTTTTAGCCAAGATTTGAATGAAAATGTTTTGAGTCTCCGCCAAGTGATTTATAATCACTTGAATTTCGTTAAATAACTTGAATAAAGATTCAGCAATATAATTTAATATTTTACTAAAAATCGCTTTAGCGAAACAAATCATTTAGGACTTTTTTTAGCCAATTCAAACCAAAATAATTTAAGTTCTCACTTAGTTAGTAAAAAATGGTTTGAGTTTAAACTGAATAAAAAACAAAGTATTTATTCAAAATTTTACTTAAAATTGTGTTAAAGATTATTTCAGCCGAGGAAAAAATCATTTAAATTTTTTTTGCCGCGATTTGGGTCGAAAAAGTTTGAGTTCATACTAAGTTGGATAAAAATAGCTTGAATCTCGGCTAAATAAAAATTCAACGAATTTTGTAAAGAATCGTTTTAGCCGAGGTACATACAGTCAAGACGTATACTATTTTAAATTTTTTTAGATAAGATTCGAAACAAGATGATTTACTGAAGTACTGAAGTATAATTTTAACTAATATTGCTGTATTTACCCAAGATTTAAACCATTTCAAATTTTTTGAGCTGTAATTCAAACAAAAATGGTTTAAATTCTCGTTTATATAATAAAAAGTGGTTTGAATCTCGGTTAAACTAAAATTCAACGATTTTGATTAAAATTTTGCCCAAAATCGCTTTAGGTTAGACACAAACCGTTTAAAAATTTTTTAGCCGAGATTTAAACCAAAATAATTTAAGTCTTTGGTTAGTCAAAAATGGTTTGAGTCTTGGCTAAACCGAAATTCAATAATTTTAATAAAAATTTTGCCTAAAGTTGCTTAAGTCGGGACATGAAGCATTTAAAATTTTTTGAGACGATATTCGAATAAAATTATTTTGAACTTTCGCTATATTAGTCAAAGCTAGTTTGTACTTAGGCTAAACCAATAATCAGCAAAATTAGTTAAAATTTTATAAAAATCCCTTTAGTCGAGACATGAACAATTTAAAATATTTTTAGTCGAGATTCGAACTAAAATAGTTTATATTTTCGCTAAATCAATAAATAATTTTGGAGTTTATGATTTTAGGATATTGAGATTTTATATGAAATTTTTAGATTTTCTCAGATTTTGAAATTTTTACATCTTGAGATTTTAAGATTTTAGATTTTAATATATACTTAGATTTTAAGTTTTAAATATTTTAATGTTTTAAGTTATTAACAATTTATGATTTTTCAAGATTGCAAGATTTTTAGATTCCCGTATATTCAAATTTCTAGATTTTAAAGTTTTAAGTTTCTAAAATTCTAAATTTCTTAGATATTAAAATTTTAAGATTCTATTAAAAAAATAACTATTTTAAGATTCTATTAAAAAGATAACTGTTTTACAATGCTATGATTCTATAAGATTCTAGGATTCCAATATTTCAAGGTTCTATAACATTCGTTATTTTTTGTTACACACAAACACTTAACAAAATTTTGCAATCACAAATAAATAGGTTGATCCAAACCATACCTTCCTATTTTTGTAATTTTATCTGCATAATAAAAGTGCGATACGTTAGTGTTGGATAGTCCACGGCTTCTTAAGAACGAAATCAAAAGAATTTCTAAAGATTTGCCTATTTCGACTTGTTTCAGGCAAGTATCGTCTAAACTACTGTATCAATTTTTGTAGTAATAGTACTTTGAAACCTTGTTTTTTTCGTTCTTCCTACTTTTTTTTTTCCCTGTTAGAGTGTAAAATAAATTTAATAAACTGTTAAAGAACTCCGTATATATATGTATATATGCGGGACACATTATTTGGTAACAGTTACTCATACGTCGTTATATTTTCGGACATAATTCAGTTTGTCAACAATATATATATGACATTTAGGAAAATAAATATTGTAAATACCTTTTCAGTGTCCTATAATACGAACATATACGTCAAAAGTAGCTTGTAAATAGCTTTCTCAGTCAACAGTCTCCTCAGAACAATGATCAGTTATATCTGAGAACTGTGCGAAGAAAGTTAAACATCTAATTTCTCTGCTAAGGTACCATATTTCACGTACGCATAATTTACAAAATAAATTTATAATAAAGTATTCGTTATCTTTAGGGAAATAAAATATATCCTTATGGCCATTTTCACGGATTTTTTGTCAGATATAATATATTATCCATGGTCAAACGATTATATGTGTCATGATGATTTCTTTCATCCAAACATTTGCCACGTTTGCAAGAAGACCAATGATGATGATTTGATAATATGTGATCAATGCTACATGGTCTCTTACTGCTCTAATTTACACTTATCAGTAGATCGCAGCCGCCATGAGGAATTCTGCAGTTCCATAAAAAAATACGTCTTAGACAAGTACAAAGGGAATTGGCGCTCCAGAATATTTTGCATATATAAATGGAGGCACTCCAGATATGAGTTTTTGTACGAAATATCCATGCAGTTCTCACACAACCTAGCGTTGTACCAAATCCAGATGATCGTTTTCCCAAAAGCATGTTATGAGTGCTATCGACAAGATGATTTGCATTCCTGTCAAACATGCTATTCCGAATATTATTGTGTTAAACATGCAGAACTTTTTCCCGCTGCTCACTCATCAAAATGCCAATCGTTGAAATTATATCTCAACTCAAATATCATAAATCGCAATTTTCGAATACTTGGATATACAATGGATTCATATCGGGAACAATATATTGAATTTCCTGATGATAAGAGACCTGTTGAAAACATGGAAGATTTTATTACGGAGTATGTACGGAACTATCATCATAGGAATATTCGAGCCTGGACTTCTGATGAATATGTGTTTTCCGATTACGCATCACGCCCATTAACGCTGTATGATGGAATGAAGAAAGCCGGATTATTAGATAATTTAAACGTAAAAGAATGCGTTGTACATATAATATCGGAAGATATCGTTGAGAGACAATATGTGTATGCTTGGGAAATTCTCTTGCATCTTTTACATCGCATTAAGATTTTAAAAATAGTACTAATAGGAAAAAGATTCGAAATAGAAGGTTTTTGCCTCCAAACTTGTAAGAATTGTATTAAGCGTCAGCAGATATATATGTTCGAGTCTTATTCTATGTTTTACAATGATTATGCGTCCGGTCCGTCGTTTCGGCATCCAAATGTGATTGTAACGTTTCAAGCAGATTTTAATTTATTCCATTGGACATGGAGACCTATTGCGTTGGAATTACATCGTATAAAAAGTCCATATTTTCTAACTGCCGGGTCAAAATTAATAGCGGAAAAGAACGTAAAAAGCATACAAAAATTTATAAATGAAAAGCCTAAATATAATGCACCAAATAGTTTTAAATCTCATATACCATGCAGACTATTGTCTCTTACTGACATTGGTTATCCTAATTCGTATGTAACTATTTATGATTATTCAAATTTGGAGGACTCAGAAACAGGGACCTGTTCTCTTTGGGACTTCTGAGCACGATAGATTTGAAGATCTTGTGCAAAATAATTGCTATGTTTCTTTGATAAATTGCGTATATAAATTCCCAATTTTTTATAAATACATTATGCTTACTACTATATTGTGAATGTGTTACTTTTAGAAATATTTTTTTATGGTTTTTTTTATCAATTATGAATATTTTTAATAAAAGATTTATATATTTAATTGTTCTTAAGTTGTTTTTTATTCCAATTTTAAGTTTTCGTCAAATACTAGCGATGCCATGTGTTTTTGTCCCCGATTTTATGAATTTTTGAAACTTATTGTCATTGAGTTACCTTCTAACAAGCAGACCAGAATATATGACATACACTAAAGATACTAGGTTTTGATGGCTGTGTATATAAAACATAACTTTGAATATGTTATTTTTCCTGGATCGGAAAAAAATATCACATGAATTTTATTATATAATCATCAGATAATGTATGAAATATGTCATATATGAACTATATTAAAGAGCCAGTGATATATAAGTACATGAAGCAGGATATGCGTCAACTTGTAACATAAATGACGCAGGACGTCAACTTGCAAGAGCTACTAAACATTTTCTGCTATGTTACTTGAGAGTTTTGAGAGCTATTTCTCTCCAAGATACGGCCAACGATATACATAGACAAACGAGACAATCGCTTGATACGCAAGAACGGTAATCGATTATTGGTCTTTACTTTACTAACTTGACGTAACCTTTTTGATTTTGGTTCGATGAGCGATACGTATGAGCGTTAGCGTATGTATCGACCCATACAGCAAATACCTTCAAGAAACATCCAAGAGATATCTACAGAACGTTTTACTTGCTAAGGAAGTCTTACTTGTTAAGGGCTTATTTGCCCAGGATATTCTTTGCATAAAGTGTGTTATGCGGGAATAGAAATTTATATATAGAAATGTTATTTTACACTTTTACATAGGAGACTTTCAAAATCAATTCTGGATATGTCTACGGCTTCTGCAGATCTTTAACGTATAAATTAGCTAGGTGATGATATATTGTGTTATTTATTCGAGAATAAAAAATGGTATAGACTCTATCTAAATCGAGAGCCAGCAATTTTAAATATTTTACTAAAAACCGCTTTAACCGAGATACAATTCATTTTTTCAGGCGAGATTTGAAATAAAATAATTTAAATACTTGGTAACTAGTCAAAAATAGTTTGTGTCTCGATTTAATCAAAATTAAGCGGTTTTACTTGAAATTTTGCCAAAACCCACTTTAACCAAAACGTGAACTAATTAAAATTTTTTTAGCCAAGGTTTGAATCAAAATGTTTCGAGTCTCCGCCAAATGATTAGAAAATCACTTGAATGTTGTTTAAATAAAAAATCAGCAATTTAATATTTTACTAAAAATCGCTTTAGCGAAACTAATTATTTAGGACTTTTTTTAGCCAATTCAAACGAAAATGATTTAAGTTTTCACTTGGTTAGTAAAAAATGGTTTGAGTTTCAACTGAATTAAAAGTGAAAGATTTTATTCAAAATTTTACTTAAAATTGTGTTAAAAATTATTTCAGCCGATGAAAAAATCATTTAAATTTCTTTTGCCGCGATTTGGGCCGAAAAAGTTTGAGTTCATACTTAGCTGGACAAAAATAGCTTGAATTTCGGCTAAATGAAAATTCAGCTAATATTGTAAAAAATTGTTTTAGCCTAGATACATATTATTTTAGCCGAGACACATACTATTTTAAATTTTTGTAGATGAGATTCGGAACAAGATGGTTTAAGTATAATTTTAACTAATATCGCTGTATTTACTCAAGATTTAAACCATTTAAAATTTTTTTTCAATCGTAATTTAAACAAAAATGGTTTAAGTTCTTGTTTATTTAATAAAAAGTGGTTTGAATTTCGGTTAAACTAAAATTCAACGATTTTGATTAAAATTTTGCCCAAAATCGCTCTAGGTTAGATACAAACCGTTTAAAAATTTTTTAGCCGAGATTGAAACCAAAATAATTTAAGTCTTTGGTTAGTCAAAAATGGTTTGAGTCTTGGCTAAACCGAAATTCAATGATTTTAATAAAAATTTTGCTCAAAGTTGCTTAAGCTGGGACATGAACCATTTAAAATTTTTTGAGACGATATTCGAATACAAATATTTTGAATTTTCGCTATATTAGTCAAAGCTAGTTTATACTCTGGCTAAACAAATAATCAGCAAAATCAGTTAAAATTTTATAAAAATCCCTTTAGCCGAGGCATGAACAATTTAAAATATTTTTAGTCGAGATTCGAACTAAAATAGTTTATATTTTCGCTAAATCAATAAATAATTTTGGATTTTATGATTTTAGGATATTGAGATTTAAATGAAATTTTTAGATTTTTTCAGATTTTGAAATTTTTACATCTTGAGATTTTAAGATTTTAGATTTTAATATATACTTAGATTTTAAGTTTTAAATATTTTAATGTTTTAAGTTATTAACAATTTATGATTTTTCAAGATTGCAAGATTTTTAGATTTCCGTATATTCAAATTTCTAGATTTTAAAGTTTTAAGTTTCTAAAATTCTAAATTTCTTAGATATTAAAATTTTAAGATTCTATTAAAAAGATAACTGTTTTACAATGCTATGATTCTATAAGATTCTAGGATTCCAATATTTCAAGGTTCTATAACATTCGTTATTTTTTGTTACACACAAACACTTAACAAAATTTTGCAATCACAAATAAATAGGTTGATCCAAACCATATCTTCCTATTTTTGTAATTTTATCTGCATAATAAAAGTGCGATACG
>NW_022639554.1:229686-230828 GCF_010583005.1 Odontomachus brunneus | reverse complement strand
TATATATATATATATATATATATATATATATATATATATATATATATATATATATATATGCGGGACACATTCTTTGGTAACAGTTATTCGTACGTCGTTATATTTTCGAATATAATTCAGTTTGTCAACATATACCAGGTCTGTAAATATGTAACCGGAATTTGTCCATAGATGGCCCTAGCTGTCAATGTAGTTACCGTCAAACCGCGTCATTGGCGCCATTTCCTTGTTGACATCTCTGACAAAGATTTTCAACTCACAACAATACAAGTTTCATACAACAGCATAGTTTGTAATAGCGTTGAACATGTCGAATTTTGTGCCTGGAAACTACGATTTGCGGACAGCATTGATTTTCTGTTACCATTTGAAGAAAACTGCTGCAGAATCGCATCGAATGCTTGTCGAAGCTTACGGTGAGCATGCTCTTGGTAAATCACAGTGCTTTGAGTGGTTTAAAAAATTCAAAAGTGGCGATTTTGACGTGAGAAACGAAGAACGTGGAAGACCACCGAAAAAGTTTGAAGACAGCGAATTGCAAGCATTGTTGGATGAGGATGACACTCAAACGCAACAACAACTCGCGGATCAATTAAATGTGACACGAGAAGCCGTCTCCATACGTTTGAAAGCCATGGGAAAGATCCAGAAGATGGGAAAATGGGTTCCACATGAACTGAATGAAAGACAGCAGGAAAACCGAAAAACCACTTGCGAAATGCTGCTCGCCAGGTACAAAAGAAAGTCATTTCTCCATCGAATTGTGACTGGCGATGAAAAGTGGATATATTTTGAGAATCCTAAGCGTAAAAGATCATGGGTAACTCCAGGCGAACCATCGACATCGACTGCAAGGCCAAATCGCTATGGACGGAAGACAATGCTCTGTGTTTGGTGGGATCAGAAGGGTGTGATCTATTATGAGCTGCTAAAACCTGGCCAAACCGTTAATACTGAACGCTACCGACAACAAATGATCGATTTGAATCAAGCTTTGCGTGAAAAACGACCAGAATATAAAAAAAGGCAACACAAAGTGATTTTGCTTCATGATAATGCACTATCATACACAGCAAAACTGGTCAAGGAAACGAGGCGTGGGTTTAGTTGGGAAATACTTTCGCATGCGGCTTACTCACCAG
>NW_022639554.1:225401-229672 GCF_010583005.1 Odontomachus brunneus | reverse complement strand
TAAATATGAAACCGGAATTTGCCCATAGATGGCCCTAGCTGTCAATGTAGTTACCGTCAAACCGCGTCATTGGCGCCATTTCCTTGTTGACATCTCTGACAAAGATTTTCAACTCACAACAATACAAGTTTCATACAACAGCATAGTTTGTAATAGCGTTGAACATGTCAAATTTTGTGCCTGGAAACTACGATTTGCGGACAGCATTGATTTTCTGTTACCATTTGAAGAAAACTGCTGCATCGAATGCTTGTCGAAGCTTACGGTGAGCATGCTCTTGGTAAATCATAATGCTTTGAGTGGTTTAAAAAATTCAAAAGTGGCGATTTTGACGTGAGAAACGAAGAACGTGGAAGACCACCGAAAAAGTTTGAAGACAGCGAATTGCAAGCATTGTTGGATGAGGATGACACTCAAACGCAACAACAACTCGCGGATCAATTAAATGTGACACGAGAAGCCGTCTCCATACGTTTGAAAGCCATTGGAAAGATCCAGAAGATGGGAAAATGGGTTCCACATGAACTGAATGAAAGACAGCAGGAAAACCGAAAAACCACTTGCGAAATACTGCTCGCCAGATACAAAAGAAAGTTATTTTTCCATCGAATTGTGACTGGCAATAAAAAGTGGATATATTTTGAGAATCCTAAGCGTAAAAGATTATGGGTAACTCCAGGTGAACTATCGACATAGACTGTAAGGTCAAATCGCTATGGACGGAAGACAATGCTCTGTGTTTGGTGGGATCAGAAGGGTGTGATCTATTATGAGCTGCTAAAACCTGGCCAAACCGTTAATACTGAACGCTACCGACAACAAATGATCGATTTGAATCAAGCTTTGCGTGAAAAACGACCAGAATATAAAAAAAGGCAACACAAAGTGATTTTGCTTCATGATAATGCACTATCATACACAGCAAAACTGGTCAAGGAAACGAGGCGTGCAAGGAAACGATTGAGGCGTTTAGTTGGGAAATACTTTCGCGTGCGGCTTACTCACCAGACTTGGCTCCGTCCGATTACTATTTATTTGCATCGATGGGACACGCACTTGCTAAGCAGCGCTTCACTTCTTACGAAAAGGTACGAAAATGGCTCGATAACTGGTTTGCTTCAAAAGAGCAACAGTTTTTTTGACGTGGCATCCACAAATTGTCAGACAGGTGGGAAAAATGTATAGCTAGCGATGGGCAAAACTTCGAATAAAATATTTTTAATCATTTTCATACAATAAACGTGTATTTTCTATACAAAAATTCCGGTTTCATACCTGGTTTACATACCTGGTACATATGGCATTTAGGAAAATAAATATTGTAAATACCTTTTCAGTGCCCTATAATACGAATATATACATCGAAAGTAGTTTGTAAATAGCTTTCTCAGTCAACATTCTCCTCAGAACAATGATCAGTTATATCTGAGAACTGTGCGAAGAAAGGTAAACATCTAATTTTTCTGTTAAGGTACCATATTTCACGTACGCATAATTTCTAAAATGAATTTATAATAAAGTATTCGTTATCTTTAGGGAAACAAAATATATCCTTATGGCCATTTTCACGGATTTTTTGTCAGATATAATACATTATCCATGTTCAAACGATTATATGTGTTATGACGATTTCTTTCATCCAAACGTTTGCCACGTTTGCAAGAAGACCAATGATGGTGATTTGATAATATGTGATAGATGCTACATGGTCTCTTACTGCTCCAATTTACACTTATTAGTAGATCGCAGCCACCATCAGAAATTCTGCAGTTCCATAAAAAAATACGTAATAGATAAAAACGGCAGGAATTGGCGCTCCATTCGTTTTTGCACGTTTCGATGGATTCAGTCCAGATATGAGTTTTTGCACGAAATATCCATGCAGTTCTCATACAACCTAGCGTTGTACCAAATCCAGATGATCATTTTCGCAAAATCATGTTATATGTGCCATCAACAAAATTATTTGCATCCCTGTCAAACGTGCTATTCCGAACATTATTGTGTTGAACATGCAAAACACTTTTCAGATTTTCATTCACCAAGATGCCAGGCGTTGAAATTATATTTCAACTCATATATCCTATATCGCAATTTTCGAATACTTGGATATACAATGGATACATATCGGGAACAATATATTGAATTTCCTGATGATAAGAGATCTGTTGAAAACATGGAAAATTTTATTACGGGATATGGACGGAACTATCATCATAGGAATATTCGAGCCTGGACTTATGATGAATATGTATATTCCGATTACGTATCACGACCGTTAACGTTGTATGATGGAATGAAGAAAGCCGGATTATTAGATACTTTAAACGTAGAAGAATGCGTTGTACATATAATATCAGAAAGTTTCGTTGAAAGACAATATGTGTATGCTTGGGAAATTCTCTTACATCTTTTACATCGCATCAAGAGTTTAAAAATAGTACTAATAGGAAAGAGATTAAAAATAGACGGTTTTTACCTTCAAACTTGTAAGAATTGTATTAAGCGTCGGCAGATATATATGTTCGAGTCTTATTCTATGTTTTACAATGAGTATGCGTCCAGTCCGTCGTTTCAGCATCCAAATGTGGTTGTAACGTTTCAAGCATGTTTTAATGTATTCCAGTGGACATGGATAAATATCATATTGGAATCAGGGCGCATAAAATGTCCATTTTTTCTTACTGCTGGATCAGGAACAATAGCGGAAGAGAACGTACAAAACATACGAAAATTTATAAAGATAGAGCCTATATATAATGCCCCAAATAGTTTTAAATCTCATATGCCATGCAGACTATTGTCTTATACTGAAGTTGGTTATCCTAATTCGTATGTAACTATTTATGATAATTTAAATTCTCAGAAATCAGAAACAGAGACCTCTTCTCCTTTGATGTCCTGAGCACGATAGATTTGAAGATCGTGTGTAAAATAATTGCTATGTTTCTTTAATAGATTGCGCATATAAATTTAGGATTTTTTATAAATACATTATGCTTACTAATATTGTGAATGTGTTACTTTTATACTTTTATGTATATATTTTATGGTTTTCTTTATCAATTATGAATATTTTTAATAAAAGATTTATACATTTAATTGTTCTTAAGTTGTTTTTTATTCCAATTTTAAGTTTTCGTCGAATACTAGCGATGCCATGTGTTTTTGTCCCCGATTTTATGAATTTTTGAAACGTATTGTCATAGAGTTACCTTTTAACAAGCAGACCAGAATATATGACATATACCAAAGATACTAGGTTTTGATGTCTGTGTATATAAAACATGACTTTGAATATGTTATTTTTCCTAGATCGGGAAAAAATATCACATGAATTTTATTATATAATCATCAGATAATGTACGAAATATGTCATATATGAACTATATTATAAAAAAGAGCCAGTGATATATAAGTACATGAAGCAGAATATGCGTCAACTTGTAACGTATATGACGCAGGATACGTCAACTTGCAAGAGCTACTATACATTTTCTGCTATATTAATTTTTAATTAAAATTTTGCCAAAAGTTGCTTAAACCGGGACATGTACCATTTAAAATTTTTGAGACAATATTCGATTCAAAATATTTTGAATTTTCGCTATATTAGTCAAAGCTAGCTTTATACTCTGGCTAAACAAATAATCAGCAAAATCAGTTAAAATTTTATAAAAATCCCTTTAGCCGAGGCATGAACAATTTAAAATATTTTTAGTCGAGATTCGAACTAAAATAGTTTATATTTTCGCTAAATCGATAAATAATTTTGGATTTTATGATTTTAGGATATTGGGATTTTATATAAAATTTTTAGATTTTTTCAGATTTTGAAATTTTTACATTTTGAGATTTTAAGATTTTAGATTTTAATATATACTAAGATTTTATGTTTTAAATATTTTAAAGTTTTAAGTTATTAACAATTTATGATTTTTCAAAATTGCAAGATTTTTAGATTTCCGTATATTCAAATTTCTAGATTTTAAGGTTTTAAGTTTCTAAAATATTAAATTTCTTAGATATTAAAATTTTAAGATTCTATTAAAAAAATAACTATTTTAAGATTCTATTAAAAAGATAACTGTTTTACAATGCTATGATTCTATAAGATTCTAGGATTCCAATATTTCAAGGTTCTATAACATTCGTTATTTTTTGTTACACACAAACACTTAACAAAATTTTGCAATCACAAATAAATAGGTTGATCCAAACCATATCTTCCTATTTTTGTAATTTTATCTGTATAATAAAAGTGCGATACG
>NW_022639554.1:179918-225165 GCF_010583005.1 Odontomachus brunneus | reverse complement strand
TATATATATATATATATATATATATATATATATATATATATATATATATATATGTGTATGCTTGGGAAATTCTCTTGCATCTTTTACATCGCATCAAAAGTTTAAAAATAGTTCTAATAGGAAAAAGATTACACACAGAAGGTTTTCGTCTTCCAGCTTGTAAGAACTGCATTAAGCACCACCAGATGTATAAATTCGAGTCTTATTCTATGTTTTACAATGAGTATGCGTCCAGTCCGTCGTTTCGGCCTCCAAATGTGATGGTAGTGTTTCAAGCACATTTTAATATATTTCAGTGGGCATGGAAAAATATCCTATTGGCATCACAGCGCATAAGATGTCCATATTTTCTAACTGCCGGGTCACGAACTATAGCAGAAGCGAACATAAAAAAAATACGACAAGTTATAAATGTAGAGCCTAAATATAATGCACTAAATAGTTTTAAATCCTATATGCCATGCAGACTATTGTCTTCTAATTATGTTGGTTATCCTAATTCGCATGTAATTATTTATGATAATTTAAATTCTCAGAAATCAGAAACAGTGACCTCTTCTCCTTGGACGTCCTGAGCACGATAGATTGGAAGATTTTGTGCATAATAATTGCTATGTTTCTTTGATAGATTGCGTATATAAATTTCGAATTTTTTAAAAATAGATTATTTTTGCTAATATATTGTGAGTATGTTACTTTTGGGAATATTTTTATATGGTTTTTTTTTATAAATTTTGAATATTTTTAATAAAAGGTATAGATTTAATTGCTCCTAAATTGTGTTTTTATTCCAACTTTGAGTTCTGATCAAATATTAGTCACGCCATGTATTTTTGTCCCTGATTTTATAAATTTTCGAAACTTCTCGTCATTGAGCAAGCTTCTAACAAGCAGACCAAAATATATGACATACACCAAAGATGCTAGATTTTGATGTCTGTGTATATAAAACATTACTTGGAATATATTACTTTTCTAGGCTGGGAAAAAAGATCATATATAAATTTTATTATAAAATTATTAGATCATATATGAAATACATTATGAAAATATGACGGTAATATATAAGTATATGAAGGAGGATACGTTAACTTGCAAAAGTTACTAAATATTTTCTGCTTTGTTCCGTGACAGTCTTGGAAGTTTTTTCTCTCCCAGATATGGCCAACGAAATACATAGACAAACGAGACAAGGACGGCAATCGATTGTTGGTTTTTATCAAACTAACCGTCCTGGTTCGCGCGAGTGATAGTATATCGATGGACATTTACATACAGAGATGTTATTTTACATTTTTGCACAGGAGATTTCCAAAGTCAACTCTGGATATGTCTATAGCTCCTGTAGATCTTTAAAATATAAATTAGCCAGCTAATAATGTATTATGTGTTAAGCCGAGACGTGAACCACTTAACATTTTTTTGTCAAGATTTGTACCAAAATGTTTTGAGTTTCCGTCAAGTAATAAGGAAAGTGATAAATAAAAGAAACTATAGAATAAATTTAATAAGTTGATAATAAATTTCGTATATGTTATGCATGACACATTATTTGGTAATGGATATTCGTATGTTATATTTTCGAATATAATTCAGTTTGTTAATAATACACACGTGGCACTTAGGAAAATAAAAATTGTAAATATCTTCTCAGTGTCCTGTAACACGAATATATACATTGAAAATAGCTTGTATATAGCTTCACAGTGTCCTCGCAACAATTATTAATTATATCCAAGAACTGTACGAAGACCACTAATTATTAAATTTCTTTGCTAAGCTACCATATTTTACGTACGCATAATTTCTAAATTAAATTTACAATAAAGTATTCTTTATCCTCAGGGAAATATATCCTTATGGCCTTTTTCACGAATTTTTTGAAAGACCTGTTGTATTATTCGTGATCTCTCGATCGTATTGATTATAATCGTATTGATTTCTTCCATCCAAACGTTTGTCACGTTTGCAAAAAGACGAATAATAGTGCTTTGTTATTATGTAGTAACTGTTACATGATCTCATACTGCTCCGATGTACATCTAATAATAGATCTGTCCCAACACGAGAAGTTTTGCCGTTATCTAAAAACATACACAATAGTTGAAAATATGTGATAGGTGCTACATGATCTCTTACTGCTCCGATTTACATTTAGATTATATTTAGATTAAAGCTACCATAAGAAATTCTGCAGTTCCATAAAAAAATACGCAATAAATAAGAACGGCACGAAATGGCGCTCTGTTCGTTTTTCCAAGCCTTAGTGGATTCGATCAAGATATGCATTTTTGCGTGAAATAACTGAGCAGTTCTCATTTAAACTAGCGTTGCACGAAATCCAGATGATCATTTTTGCAAAATCATATTATTTATGCTATTAATAAGATTTTTTGCATTCCTGTCAAACGTGCTATTCTGAAAATTATTGTGTTAAGTACGAAACTTTTCAGATCATCATTCATCAAAATGCAACGCGTTGAAATTATATCTCAACTCAAGTATCCTAAACCTTCTCAGTTATCATGTACTTGGATATACAGTACCCATATTTCTGGAACTATATACTGAATTTCCTGATGACAAGAGACTCGTTGAAAATATGGAAAATTTTATTATGGGATATGTACATAATTATTATCATAAGAATATTCGACGCTGGATTTCTGTTGAATATCAACCTATATTTCGATTACATATCATGTTCGTTAACGCTGTATGATGGAATAAAGAAAGCCGGATTATTAGATACCTTAAACATAGAAGAATGCATTGTACACATAATATCAGAAGGTTTCGTTAAAAAACAATATATGCATGCTTGGGAAATTCTCTTGCATCTTTTATATCGCATCAAAAGTTTAAAAATAGTTCTGATAGGAAAAAGATTAGAAATAGGAGGTTTTTATAGCTTGTGAGAACTGTATTAGACGCAAGCAGAAGTATATATTCGAGTTATTCAATGTTTTACAACGAGTTTGTGTCCAGTCTGTCGTTTCGGCTTCCAAATGTGATTGTAGCGTTTCAAGCACATTTTAATGCATTTCCGTAGATATGGAAATATATTCTATTGGAATCACAGCTCATTAAATGTCTATATTTTCTAAATGCCGGATCGCGATTTATATCGGCAGTGAACATACAAAGCATACAAGAAGCTATAAATATAGAGCCTAAGTATAAAATGCACCAAATAATTTTAAATCCTATACACCATGCAGACTATTCCCAGTAAACACAAAGTAACAGTAACATAACATCAATGTTACAATTTCCTACTCAACAATGTAACTGTTATATAACGCGCATGTTATATAACAGTTACATTGTTGAGTAGGAAATTATAACATTGATGTTATGTTACTGTTACTTTGTGTTTACTGGATTGTTTTTTGATTATGTTGGTTATCGTAATTCGTATGTAATTATTGATGAGAATTTAAATTCTCAGAGATCAAAAACAGAGACATTTTCTCCTACGACGTCTTGAGTACGAAAGATTTTAAATTATTCTGCAATATGATTACTATGTTTTTTTGATAGATTGTGTATATAAATTTCGAATTTTTTTAAATAGATTATTCTTACTAATATATTGTGAATGTGTTACTTTTAGAAATATTTTCATATGATTTTCTTTATAAATTATGAATATTTTTAATAAAAGGTTTATATATTTAATTGCTCCTTGTTGTCTTTACTGAACTAACTTGACGTAACCTGCCTGCTTATAGGCGTCAGATGTGTCTTAAAAGCAGAAAATGCGTGTCTTTAAATGATTTATAACATATTCAAGAGCCGTCCATTAAAGTCATCGAGAGAAACTTACAAACTTTCCCTCGCGAGACTTAATTAGTCACGAGAAATAAGGATGAATCGATATGGAGTATATTATCGAAGACTACTTAATGGCTAAGCTAAGTGATTAGAATGAAAATGATCGGTTGTAATGATAAGGATAATTTAGCGACATGTAGTTTATCAGTGTCTGTTATTGCTACGCGAACTTGTCGATAAAGTAGACTTTTTCTAAATTTAGGAAACATGTCGAGACGAACTGAACAGCCTTCGCGAAGCGCGCGACTCGGTGGACGCCCCTTAGATGTGTAAAAGATTGCAAGAAATATTTACTTGCATACTATATACGGATGCGAATGTGTGGATCACTTTACTGACCGGTAATGAGAGTTATATTTTAGCGTAAATTAAAGTGACAGGTATTGTAATAAACCAAACGGAAGAGCCATTGTTTTATATTACGCTCTCTCGCTCTATTGTGTAATAATTGTTTTATATATATACACATATATAATATATAATAATGTTGACTGGTTCGAGAGACTCTCCAATCGAACTCCCGTCACTCCCGCGACAATATAACTGTTTCTTTTCCTAGATAAGAAACATAAGGGAGATGACGCTTAGCGAAAAAGAAAAAAAAACTGTATCCCACTTCTTTCATTAGATATTAATAGATGGTAAATGATGATTGTGGTTTAATTGTGCATTCGATCATTGCTGCTTTCTTAGTTATTGAGTCGTACTCCATAAAAAAGAGAAAGCTCGAAAGACTAAGAATTTTTTACTATTACTAATACTTACATTTTTCTTGAGCACACACGTACGCACACGCACACACTCACACACACACGCACACGCACGCACACGCAGGCACACACTTTGTAGCTGCTGAGTGATGGCGAAGCATTTACGTCATATCATATAAATATTGTAGAACTTTTATAATATTCATTATTTTTTGTCACACACAAAAACTTAACAAAATTTTGCAGTCACAAATAAATAGATAGAACCAAACTATACCTTCCTATCTTTTGCAATTTTATCTGCACAATAAAAGCGCGATATGTTAGTGTTGGATGATTCATGTTTTAAAAACGATATTAAAAGAATTTCTAAAGATTTGCGTATTTCGTCTTGTTTCAGGCAAGTATCGTTTAAACTACCGTATCAATCTTTTTAATAATGATAGTTTAAAATCTTATTTTTTTTGTTCTTTCTTTATTTTTTTATTCCTTTACTTTTTATTCCCTGTTAAAATATAAATTTAATAAACTGTTAAAGAACTCCGTACATATTTATGCGCGACACATTATTTGGTAACAGTTATTCGTACGTCGTTATATTTTCGAACATAACTCAGTTTGTCAACAATATACATATAGCATTTAGAAAAATAAATATTGTAAATATCTTCTCAGTGTCCTTTAACACGAAGATATACATCGAAAATAGCTTGTAAGAAGCTCGGAACAATAGCGTCCTCGGAAAAATTATCAGTTATATCCGAGAACTGTGCGAAGACAGCTACCTAATTTTTCTGCTAAGGTACCATATTTCACGTACGCATAATTTCCAAATTTACAATAAAGTATTCGTTATCTCATTCGTTATTCAGGGAAACAAAATATATCCTTATAGCCATTTTCATGAATTTTTTGCAAGGTTGGTGCATCCGTGGTCTTTTGGAGGAATTGCAGGAACGCGATAGTCGGTTGGCATTATTGCGAATACTCAATCTTATGATCAATAAAATACGATAAACAAATACAATCCGATGCACGAAGGGTGTTATTTCGAGTTACCGTGTGAGATACAGCTGAAGCGAGCTGTGATTAACGTGAAATTTATAGACTATGCGTGTTTCGCGTGGACGATGATCCACCGCTCTACATCCAGTCGATAGATATACAAGATCGCACATCATCGTATCTCCACTACACTGCACGAGCGTACTCAATCTTCAAGACATTGAGTTTCTCATGAAAATTAACCAAATAATAAGATTTGAACGATTAAGAAAAGAACGAAGCGTCTATCACATTGTTCCGATACGTCTCAACGACAGGAAGAAGAAAAACACGTCAACTTACTACACATTTTGAATCTTCGAGACCACAACGCGGGACATTTTGCCTGGATCAAGAACTTATCCTGGCTCGCAGTTGAGCAAGAAAATACATTTGCGATTGGTAAGTACATTTCATGAATTCAATATATCAGAAGTATGCAATAAGACGATAGTAAATAAAAATTGCAACGTTTGTAGGTATCTACACTACTTCCATTTCAACAAGAAGCTAGAGAGTTACACAACAAATTGCCAAAAATTGAATGACTGTGCCATCATTCTGCCGACTGTTGACAACAAGTGGCTAAGCTTTAGCAGGAAGAAGCGAATTCCATTTGTAGTGTACGCTGACCTGGAGTATACGCTGGAGAAGACTGCAAAGAATGGGGAGGGTCACAAATCGCACACGTATCAGCATCACAAGGTATTTAGCATAGCGTACTACTTGTATTGCTCGTACGATTCATTATCATATTTTCGGAGCCGTCACGATGCTGATTGCTTTTCATGGTTCATCGAACAACTCGAGGTGTTAGCGCACCGCGTAAAAGTAATTTTATCCACCAATGTCCCCATAGAAACTTTGTCGAAAGAACAATGGGCGCTATTTTGTAATGCGACGCATTGTCATGTGTGCGAGAAATCATTCGTGGCGGAGGATACGCGCGTACGCGATCAATGGCCGCGTTCAGCAGAGAAAGCTGCTTTGCAACTGTTGTAAAATTCGTCAATCTGATTGGTATATGCTCTTGGATTCAACCAAAATTAAGAGCATACTCCAATCAGATTCACGAATTTTACAACAGTTGCAAAGCAACTTTCTCTGCTGAACGCAGCCATTATTATTTTACCGAACGTTTCAGTATTAAAAATACTGGATAATAAGTAATTATCAATGATTCTTAGTATGATATTTTTATAAGGGTACCTATTACCAAGGAAAAGTACAATGAAAAAAAGTACAAAAAATACGTGTCTAATGTTTTTCGATATACTACATGTGTACAAAGTTTCAAAAAGATCGGCGTGTGGTACTTAGGTAGTGTTACACGTAAGTTGCACAAAGTATATACAGTATTCGAAATGAAAATCGCTCTAATAGTCCATACGACGATAAGCGATATATTGTATCAACCGATACGTTACCATGGGGACATTATCGTATACCACTATATATAAAACATAGAGAAAAGTAGCTAAAAGCGACATAGACCTCCTAAAGCGACACACTTCTATATCTCATATATGAAATGTTGTATTTTATTGAAACTATTATAAACGTAATTTGTTTTACCAGTAAAGTCATGAAAAAGTTATACTTGGTATATTTCTTGTTCTTTTATGTGCTAAATTAGCAAATATTGAGTTTTAGAAATTCGCAAGTTTTATTTCTATGATTTTTATTGGCGAATTACGTAGACTAAACATCGATAATTATCTTTTTGTTCAACATTAAGTTCTTGTAGACGCATTTAGCTTTTGTACAAATATTTTTTGAATATTTTAATCTTTATCACTTTTTTACTGTGTAACTTGAAAAATTTTATGAGAATGTGTTTTAAAGTGACATACCTATAGTATGCGGTAGTTACGATAGTCTGTGACTAACATAACCTGATTCTATCCAGTAAACATGCATGTCTAAAAGATGTCGAAAAGATATCTAAAAGATATCTTATGCAACATTTTGTTGCATAAGACGTCTTTTAGATATCTTTTCGACATCTTTTAGACATGCATGTTTACTGGGTAATCTCATATTGTGAAGTGACATGTGATGTATATGAATTTACTCTGCTGCAATAATGTAAATGTAAATAATTTTCAGTAATTATTTATAATTATATACATCAGTGAACACTAACTAACATAAATATTGCTTTTAAATAAAATGAATATTATTCAACTATTAAACGAACTATTTATTATCAAATATTATATTATATGCAACATGTTATATAACTTCCAATAGGTATGTCGCTTTTGGTACCTATTTTATTTGAACTTTATTTTCGTGCGTTTTAAAAAAACATTTTTTGTTTTAAGTCTAGAAACAATTTCAGTAAAAATATGATATTATCTGATAGAGGATACTTTCAACTACATGTATATATATATTTACATTTATATTTTGAGCTTTACATTAAGACATAACCTTCAAAAACAAAATGATATGCCGTTTTTGGTGCCTTAAAGCTTGATCTATAATGTGTTATTTGCTTCCTGTTACTTTTTCTTTATCTCTTTCTGACTCAAGCCTTAAACCTTAAACTAAAAAAAGACAGAAAACAAGAAACAGGAAGCAAAGAACACATTGTAGATCAGGCTTTACTCTATATATTAAAACATGTGTACCCGGCTAAATTAAGACATATATTAGGTTAGGATATAATAATGTCGAATGCGATAATAAATACATTACTTTTTATATAAAATAGAACTTCGATAGCAGTTTGCGATTGATGTGCGATTGTTAATAAAGATTCAAATGTATTACAACAATTGTTTATTGATTATTTTAATAAAATATAAAATGCATTTTACAATATATTATCCTTTTGTATCCATGAGTTGTAGGAATTGCTAAATCCCAACCATTTCACGTAAACCTTGTCATCTTCTCTGCGCAATATTTTTTCCACCAGGTATACATCAGGATTGTTAACATGCAGTTCACGTTCGTAGAATCCTCCGGCGACAGGCTGTCCACGAAAATCCTTGAGCAAATGAATTACGGGTTAGTTGCCTGTACTTTGGCAATGGTGAATATTTCAGTTGTCCGGTTCGGCGTGTAACTCTTCTGGAAGACAGTCTTGAATTTGCTAACACATACATGGTTGCCCACTTTGAATTAATGTTATGTTTTTTTACTAGTTTCTGAACATCTACGTTGTAAAACTTTTCCTTCATCGGTTTGCAAATTTTTCGGACATCTTTCATCGAATTATCTTGGCTTCAGCTACCTCCTTTCCGCTCTTGCTCTTTAGCGGTACAGCCTACGCATATTTGCTCAACACATCGATAACGGTGAGTATGTAATGATAGCTGCTGTCGAATCTCGAATAAGGACGCATCTTTACCATATCGGCTTGCCACAGATCATCGTATCCGCGCATTATGACGCGCCTACGGGGAAAATTTTTTCTCGCTGGAGCGTGCAACTCCTCCATCAACCGCCGCTTTTCAGAGTGTTTCTTCTTTTCGTCAGTTTTACTTTTGTTGATCTTTTTTCCCATTATATGGAGTATCGTTTTGAGAATTGTCACCTATATTACACCTCACACACACACTTTTCCTCCACCCAATCTTTGAAAAAAAGTATCTATGTAGATATGCAATAATTTCGTATCTCGTAGGTATATCGCTGATATATCATAGGTGTGTTCGATAAGTATACGATAAGCTCGAAAGCATACGATAGTGGATGTTTAAAGATAAATTTTTATCGGGGCTGCATAGTTTCGGAGGGGGTAAACTCTACTACTTGAAAAGATTTGTCTTCCTCAAAACGTCTCTCGAACTCTTTCTGGAATATTCGAGAATATTCTATAAGGTGGCGGCGCGGACGGATGGCACGAGCCGGAGAGGGGGAAAAGGCCGTCGAAAATCTACCGCGAGCGAAACGCGGAGAGGGGAGGATCGTAGGATCGATAAAAATGATCAATTATGTCGGTAAAAAAAATTATGTTAAAAAATATGCCGGTAAAAATAAATGATCAATTATGTCGGTAAAGGAAATTACGTCGGTAAAAATTATGTTAAAAAATATGTCGATAAAAATTATGTTAATAAATATGCCGGTAAAAATATCGGTAAAAAATATGCCGGTAAAATACCGTTGGTAACCCCCTTCACCGCGTGACGTTATACCCCTCGCTCTAGGTATCCCTAGGTTTTGAGTTTCCGTCAAGTAATAAGTATAAAATAAAGTATATATAGAATAAATTTAATAAATATAGAATAAATAATAATATAATAAATATTAATAATAGATTAAATTTAATAAATTGTTAAAGAACTCCGTATATATTTATGCGCGACACGCGCATTTATTAATATTTATTTGGTAACGGATATTTGTAAATTCTTATACTTTCGAATATAATTCAGTTTGTCAACAATACACATATGTCACTGAGGAAAATAAATATTGTAAATACTTTCTCAATGTTCTATAACACGAATATATATATCGAGAGTAGCTTGTAAGTAGCTTCCCGGTGTCCTCGGAACAATTATCAGTTATATCTGAGAACTGTGCGCAGACAACTAACCATCTAATTTCTCTGCTAAGGTACCATATTTTACGTATGCATAATTTTTAAATTGAAATTATAATAAAGTATTCGTTATCTTAAGGGAAACAAAATATATCCTTATGGCCATTGTCACGGATCATTTGGAACCCTTGACGTATCATTCGTGGCTGCCCCATCGTATTAATTATAACGATTTCTTTCATCCAAACATTTGTCACTTTTGCAAGAAGACGAATAATGATGACTTGATATTATGTAATAACTGCTACATGATCTCTTATTGCTCCGATGAACATCTATTAACTGATCAGCCTCTACACGAGGTGTTCTGCAGTTACCTAAAAACATACACATTAATTAAATACGGCCACAAATGGCGCTCTTTTCGTTTTTCTGAGCCTCAATGGATTCAGTCAAGATATGAATTTTTGTGCGAAATAACTAAGCAGTTTATTGATCTAACGCTGCACGAAATCAATATCATTATTTTCGCAAAATCATGTTATTTGTGCCATCAACAAGAATTTTTATATTACTGTCATACGTGCTATTCTGAAAATTATTGTGCTGAGCATGTACATAACTTTTCAAATCATCACTCATCAAAATGCGAGGCGTTGAAATTATATCTCAACTTAAATATAAAAAATATCTATTTTAATATGTACCAATTTATTCGGATATGCACTGAATTTCCTGATGACGAGAAACGTGTTGAAAACATGGAAAATTTTGTTATGGGATATGCACAAAACTCTCATCATACGAATATTCGAGAGTGGATTTATAGTGAATACATATATTCCGATTATGCATCACGATCGTTAACGTTGTATGACGGAATAAAGAAAGCCGGATTATTAGATACTTTAGACGTAGAGGAATGCGTTTTACACATAATATCAGGAGGTTTCGTTCAGAAAAAGTATGTGTATGCTTGGGAAATTCTCTTGCATCTTTTACATCGCATCAAAAATTTAAAAGTAGTACTAATAGGAAAAAGATTAGAAGTAGGACGTTTTAATGTTCTACCTTGTATGAACTGCATAAAGCGCTCCCTGATGTTTACATTCGAAATTTATTCTTTGTTTTACGACGAGTTTATGTTAAGTCCGGCATTTCATCCTCCAAATATAATTATAGCATTTCAAGCAGATTTTAAGGCATTGCCGTGGACATGGAAAAATACTCTATTGGTATCACAGCGCATTAAATGTCCATATTTTCTAACTGCCGCGTCACAAACTATAGCGGAAGCGAACATACAAATCATACAAGAATCTATAAATGTAGAGCCTAAATATAATGCACCAAATAATTTTAAATCCTATGTACCATGCAGACTATTGTCTTCTGATTATATTGGTTATCCTAATTCGCATGTAATTATTTATGAGAGTTTAAATTCTCAAAGATCAGAAACAGATACATCTTCTCCTTCGACATCCTAGATACGAAAGATTTGAAGTTCTGGTGCAATATGATTGCTATGTTTCTTTGATAGATTGCGTATGTCAATTTCGAATATTTTTAAATAGATTATTCTTGCTAATATAATGTGAGTGTGTTACTTATGGAATTTTTTCATGTGGTTTTCTTTATAAATTATGAATATTTTTAATAAAAGGTTTATTCATTTAATTGCTCTTAAATTGCTTTTTATTTCAACTTTGAGTTTTGGTTAAATACTAATAACGCCATGTGTTTTTTGTCCCCGAATTATGAATTTTCTTGAAATTAAGCAAGCTTAAGTAGACAGAAATATGTATAATATATACCAAAGATGCTAGGTTTTGATGTCTATGTATATAAAATATTACTTTGAATATGTTATTTTTCCTGGGCTGGGAAAAAGATCATATATGACTTTTGTTATAAAATCATCAAATTATATATGAAATATATCATATATGAAATATATTAATAGCATGTGATATACAAGTCTATGCAGCAGGATACGTTAACTTGCAAAAATTATTAAATATTTTCCGCTATGTTTCCTGGAGTTTTGAAAGTTTTTTCTCTCCGAGATATGACCAACGAAATACATAGGCAAATGAGACGAGGATGGTAATCGATTGTTGGTCTTTACCTAACTAACTTGACATAACTTTTCTGCTTATGGTTCGCGCGAGTGATTGTGTATGGTGTATGTATCGATATACATACATTTACATACAGAGGTGTTATTTTACACTTTTGCACAGGAGGCTTCCAAAATCAACTCTGGATATGTCTGCGGCTCCTGCAAACCTTTAAAGTATAAATCAGCCAGGTAATGATATATGTGATACATGTGATGAGCCGAGACGTAAACCATTTAAAATTTGTTCGTCATATTTTGTATCGAAATGTTTTGAGTCTTCGTCAAGTGATATATATGAAATAAAGCATAAAATTTAATAAATTGTTAAAAAACCCCATATATATGTTTGTGCGTGACACATTATTTGATAACGAATATTCGTATATTTTTGAATATAATTCAATTTGTCAACAATATGGCACTTAGGAAAATATTGTAAATACCTTTTCAATGTATTATAATACGAATTATACATCGAAAATAACTTGTAAATAGCTTCCCAGTTTCCTCGGAACAATTACCAGTTATACATATATCTGAAGACTGTGCTAAGACAACTAACTATCTAATTTCTCTGTTAATGTACCATATTTCACGTACGCATAATTTCTAAATTGAATTTGCAATAAAGTATTCGTTATCTTCAAGGGAACAAAATGTATCCTTATAGTCATTTTCACGAATTTTTTGCAAGGGTTGGTACATTGTCTGTGGTCGCCCGATCCTACTGATTATAACGTTTCTAATTTTTTATAATCTTTCATCCAAACGTTTGCCACGTTTGCAAGAATGATGGTGATTTGAAATTATGTAATAACTGCTACATGATTTGTTACTGCCGATTTACACTTATTAATGGATCAGTTGCAATACCAGAAGTTCTGCAGTTACCTAAAAACGTACATAGTAGTTAAGGACGACATGGCGCCCTGTGGGTTTTTCCACGCGTCAATGGATTTGGTCAAGATATGAATTTTGCGCAAAATGACTGAAGAGTTCTCATATAATCTAGCACGAAATCCAGATGATCATTTTCGCAAAATCGTGTTATTTGTGCCATCGACAAATTAATTTGTAGACAAATTAATTTGTAGACCAAAAGTGCTTTATTGAAAATTATTGTGTTGAGCATGTACGATACTTTTCAGCTCATCACTCATCAAAATGCAAGGCATTCAAATTATATCTCAACTCAAATATTTTAAATCGCAATTTTCTCAATTTGCTCGAACATTCTTTGAATTTCCTGATGATGAGAGACCTGTTGAAGACATGGAAAATTTTATTATGGGATATGTACACGACTATCATCATAGGAATATTCGAGCGTGGACTTCTGGTGAATATATATATTCCGATTACACATCACGACCGTGTAAGATGGAATGAAGAAAGCCGAATTATTATATGTAGATATTCTAAACGTAGAAGAATGCGTTGTACACATAATATCTATAGGTTTCGTTGAAAAAAAGTATGTTTATGCTTGGGAAATTCTCTTGCATCTTTTACATCGCATCAAGCGTTTAAAAATAGTACTAATAGAAAGAAGATTAGAAATCGAAGGTTGTAGTTTTCCAACTTGTATGAACTGCATTAGGCGCAAGCAGATGTTTAGATTCGAAACTTATTCTATATTTTATAACCAGTATATGTCCAGTCCGATGTTTCAGCCTCCAAATGTGATTGTAGCGTTTCAAGCCCATTTTAATGCACTCACTTGGACATAGAAAAATATTCTATTGGCATCACAGCGCATAAAATGTCCATATTTTCTAACTGCGGGGTCACCAACTATAGCGGAAGCGAACATAATAAACATAGAAGTTATAAATGTAGAGCCTAAATATGATGCATTAAATAATTTTAAATCTTATATACCATGCAGAATATTGTCTGATGATTATGTTGGTTATTATAATTCTCATGTAATTATTTATGAGAATTTAAATTGTCGACATAATTAAACAGATGGAAATATTCTCCTTCGATGTCCTTGACATGAAAGATTTGAAGCTCTTGTACGATATGATTGCTGTTTCTTTGATGGATTGTGTGTATAAATTTCGAATATTTTTAAATAGATTCTTCTTATTAATATATTATAAGTATACGCTTTGAACACCCAAAATTTTGTAAAATTATTTAGTTTTATTGCGATCTTTCAGATGTCTCGAGCAGTGCGCCAACGTGCAAAGAGATTGTGCCACAGAGATTGCGCCATAAAAAATGCGCAATCGCCCGCGTCATAGATCTTCCGCCGGTCGTTAATTTTCTCAATTTTCTTTCTCGCGTGAGCTTGAATCGCGATTGTATTTCATAAAGTAGAGTTTCGTGCTTCGTTATTAAATAAAATTCTATATCGTGCGGCATCTGTGCGAAACGATCTAACGTGATTATATAAAATGCTCGCAAAATTAATTTCACGATCGTCGGAAAATTTTCAGGTTTCAATTTTTCACTTAGAGTTTCCTAACGCGGAATACAATAAAAACAATGCTAGTGAGCGTTGATCTCTCACGAAAAATGCGATGTACACAATATCATTTCTTGGTTTTCGGTGTTAAACAGATAAGTAACAGAGAAACGATTGACAGAAACGCGAATGCAATGGCTCTTATTCTCAACTTCCTTTTGTTGATAAAAGTGTCCCTTAAAAGTGACTTGTAGCCAATCAGAAGGCTTATGAGCTACTTTCACACGGGTGTTTTTATCGAAAAAAAAGAGAGCTTAGAATAAAGATCTCCGAAAATAAAGGCAAAATTGCATGTAGAAATGAATTTTCGTACACGAATTTTCGTTTTGCATATGTACAGCTTTCATTTTCAACTATTCATTTTTTACCACTCGTAGTTTGAGTGGCGTGATTAATATACGTTTAGATTTATTCACGTGTCGTAAATTATTTCTTCTCCCCAGAAGTGATTTCACCCCCATTGATATTTAATTTGTCGTCTTGTCAACGACAAACGCGTATGCACAAGAAGATATCTCCGAAGAGATAGTATACGACATAAAAAATTATAAAGTATAATAATCATATAGTTTATATAGAACATATATAGGATATATATAAAATATATATAGAGCATAAAACAATCATAACATATAGAGAGCATATAAATATGACATGTTAAAATATATTAGTTTAATGTATCATCAAGAAATAATCCGACGAGAAGCAAGCTTGCCGAGTCGAAATTTCAATTGGCCATTGTTATACAAGAATGATCCAATTTAAAAAATTATAAGTTTTTATCAATGGATACTCCATTCATATCTTTTTAAACTAAACAAAAAAAAATTCAACATGCTTATACATGCTTAAAATGAATTAAAAAACAGTTTTTTATTTTTTACTAGTCGCGTCTCTTTGCATATTTTTCTAAGGATTGAGCTAGTCAGTACTCTTAAAGAAATGGAAATTCTTGACTCGTTGAACTATTGCGAAAATCTCAAAGGTAAATTCTTGGTAGGATCATTCTTACGTAATTTCGGCGAATTGCAAATTCCAATTCTTACTTTACTTCACGTCGGATCTAATGTGATTTACGTCTACGTGCATGCAATCTAGGACATAAAAAATTATAAAGTATAATAATCACATAGTTTATATAGAACATATATAGGATATATATAAAATATATATATAGTATAAAACAATCATATACAACATATAGAGAGCATATAAATATGACATGTTAAAATATATTAGTTTAATGTATCATCAAGAAATAATCCGACGAGAAGCAAACTTGCCGAGTCAAAATTTCAATTGGCTATTGTTATGCAAGAATGATCCAATTAAAAAAATTATAAGTTTTTATCAATGGATACTCCATTCACATCTTTTTAAACTAAACAAAAACATTCAAGCATGTATAAGACTTGAATTTTTTTGTTTAGTTTACTACGTAAAGTGACGCTTTGTGTCTACTATATGAGCGTCTAAATTAAACGCTCACCATTGCGCGTTGTCCCATGATATCCAGGGTTCATCAGCCATCCCGTCGCTGCATCTGGCGCTGCAATGGTCCTCACGTCCCACGTCGCCTATCATACACTCCCGACCGCGGTAATCTAACGGAAGTTTTCCGATAAATCCCGTCTCTCTTGAGGGATATACTACGAGTTTCGAGTTGCGAATCGCATAAGAAATATCGCGAATTGCGTTTTCGAAAAAATGTCGTCCTTTCGGATAAACGAGTATGTAAACGACGATTCAGCAACGATCTGATCGAATTATGTATCGCTTTGATACACGCGCGACGCAAATCGAAATTAATTTGTGATATTTTTAATTATAGTCACATTGAGAGATTGTGTTCAAGGAAATCATTTTTTAATTAAATTCTGATGACGTTAGCTTGGATTTTTCCGTTTTGTGTAAATTTTCCTTTAAACTACATGGATTGAAAAATATTTAAGGTGGTAATAGTTATTGTCTCATCCTGTATATCAGCGAACCATTAACTATGTGATTGCCTGTAGATTTTTAACTAAATATTATAATAAATTAGAGCAAATATAATAAATTAGTTTGAGAAACATGAAACAATTTATACTAATTATAAAAGAATTTATGCTAACACTTCTCGTTATTAGAGAATAGTTTATATCAACGTTTATTACAAATATTTAATAATACATCAGTAATTATCACTGCCGCTGTGTGCCGTAGTCATTGAATTACTCCGAAGCACTAGCAACCTCGTAATTTAAGTACTCAAAGTCCTCAACCATTAGTAATAAAACTACTTAGCAATAGTAATTTATTATTGGTCGAAAAGTGATACATTTTCGTAAATGTTGTGAGTTGTATAATACTGCTAAATCTTGTCCTTTTTTTGTAACTTAAAATAATCTTGTCTGAGGATGCTTGGTACTAATTCACTAGCTTTCGTTCTAATCCACTCAGGAGGTACTAAAATACAGAATTGCTGGATGCTATGAGCCCAATATCCGGTACTATTGTTTATCTTTCCGAGAGTGGCGACAGCGTTCCTCGCGTAAGTTGTGGCGTCAGGTACGAAAAAACTGCTAGCCTGCGTTTTTCGATGAAATACAGATATATTAATATCAATTTTCATTATCATAAACTACTAGATAAAACTGTTGACAATTTATATTTTGATAACAAAACAAATATATAAGATATCTAACACAACGCGTACGTTCGCTCATGTACAAGTTTCAAGAATTCATGAAACTGAACAAAAAAGTCCTGAACTATTTTGCATATATAAACTGCGATAATTATTGAAATATTAATTAAAATTATAATAAGAGATTTTATTAAAATATTAATTATATTAAGAGATATTAATTTAAAGATAGATAATATCTTTAACTTAAAATTAAGGTATATTAATTTAAAGATATTAAGAGATATTAATTAATAAAAGAAAATCAGCGAATGTGTGAATGCGCGTGATGATGTGGGATGAGTTCTTTAAGAAAAATCTTATTCAACATATTTTTTTTTGGCAACGGAAATTATCTCTATTAACTTTCCTTATTTAACATTTCAAAAATTGTTGTAGTTGTTTGTAAAATAGTACAGGACATTTTCCGTTAAATTTAATGAGTTCTACTTGCACACGAGACGCTCCGTAAAAGATTAATGTGCAATTAATTGCCCATGGAGCTAATAGAGTAGAGAACAACATTTTATTTTGATTGTTTTATACAATTATAAGGTATCGATTGAAATAAAGATTGAAGCTTTTAATTTTAATTAATGTTTCAATCTCAACCTTTATTATTTTCTATATTATTTGTTTCGCAACGCATGAGAATTCGAAATAGGAGGAGAGAAATAATGGTTACGCGTACCTTGAATCTGTGACTGTAATTGTTCATTTTGGTGGTGACGAAAAGCGGGTAGAGATGTTGCACGGTTATACCGAATCGGGAGTACTCCATCCTGACCGCCTCGGAGAAGTTCTTCATGTATATCTTCGTGGCAGCGTACACCGTGAATAACGGCAGTGGCAACAAGCACGACGCTGAAGAGATGTTGACAATCGCGCCTCGTCCGCGTTGTTGCATTTGGCCGATAACCAGTCGTGTCATTAACGTAGTCGCACCTACATTAATGTTGATGATGTCCCACAAATCTTGCTCTGGCACTTCTCCGAGATACATAGGATAATCGTACATTTTGCCTACGTTGTTCACTTGAAACAAGAGAAAGATAATTCAAATTGGCGCTGAGAATTTTCGAGCGACCGAAAAATTCGAGCAGAGAGAGAGAGAGAGAGAGAGAGAGAGAGAGAGAGAGAGAGAGAGAGAGAGACAAAGAGAGAGAGAGAAAGATCTCAGGGATTTCAAATAAAATTTTGTTGAGATTTGGTAGTGTATCGCGAAAAGGACAAACTGAAGCTGAATAAACTGTGAGAGAAGAAATATGTAAAAGATAAAGAATATTTATTGAATCCTAATAACGGGTGGGTCTCCTAATAATGTATTTGCTTATTATTAACATACATATTTTTATACTGAGAAAAAGTTTTCTTTAAATAAGAAAATATTTTACTTCAAGAGTTGTATGACTTGTAGCATTATTGTACAGAGGTATGAAAATTATTAGAATAATTGTTATTTCTTTATTTATTTCTTCTAATTGCGCTCTTTTCAATAAATGTCTAATTTCAGGAAATATAATTTATTATTAATATCTTATAAGTTATCAATTATTATCAATTTCTTATAAGTTTAAAATGATTACAGATTTATATTACATATTGGATAACTAAATTGTATAAATATAATGACGGATATATCATATATTATATTAGGTTCTGTTGTAAGATATATTTTGTATAGTTATATATATATATATATATATATATATATATATATATATATATATATATTTTGTAAGATATATTTTGTAAAGTAAATTTTTTTATATAGGAAATAGCAGGTTACTTATACACATTGAGTAAAAATATTGCAAAGTTTATATTTGGAATAAAGTTTATTTTTGTCAAGTAATCCGTCATTATTTATATGATTTAGTCGTATGATATGTAATACAAACTTGTAATCATTTTAAATCTCTAAAGAATATCGAGAACAAATTGTAATATTTCCTAAAATTAGGTATTTATTGAAAAGAACAATTGAAGAAAATTAAAAAAGAAATAAATATTACTCTAATAATTTTCACGATTCTATAGAATAATATTTATAGAAAAAAAAAATATATAAGAAAAGAATCAGACTCAAATGTTTGATTACCTAATATACCGATGGGTATGTCTTGCAGTTGAAGTTTAATTTTATTGTAGATATTTTTTCCTTCGCTGAAATCCGCCACTATAATTTTCACTTCGATTTGCGGATTTATCTCCAGAATTTCACGCTTCGTATTTTCGAGCTTCTCCATATTTCTGCTGATTAGAATCAAGTTCAAGTCTCTCCTTGCTAATTCTATTGCATAAGCTTTCCCGATGCCGTCGGTCGAGCCAGTGACAACTGAAATGTTTACAACATTTCAGCACATTTCAACATTTATTTATACTACGAGATATCGCAAAAATAATGATTTAAGAGAGCGTTGTCAGCGTTAGTATTATTGACCAAAAGGAGCTCAAATATTGAGCTTTATCAACAGTCCATAAACGATAAGAAAACAAAAAGGAACAAAAAGGGAAAAGAAGGAAACACTGAAATAATGACAAAGATCTTACTCGCCCATTCGCCGAACGTTGTCCGAAAGTCGATCTGCTTCCTGTCGAATATCGGCGTGAAAACTTCCCACAAGATGCCCAGAATAATACCTATAGGCTCCGAGAGAATCCATAAAGCGATCAGACTGACCAGTACCCAAAATACTATTAGTAGCCACATCTTGCTATGTTTCTTGCAATCTTGTCACGATCACCTTCAATTCGAGAGACAACATTGGAATGTAATTATTATGAAAAACGATCTCTGCGTTTTTATTTCATATTTTTTCTTTATTATTGTAACGTCCCTCGTACCCGAGACAAATAATGCTTATTTTCTTATATTGCTCAATTAATTATCATGTCAGATGATTGTAGAAACGGATGGACAGAAAATCAACAGTCAAAAGTGAGTTTAAATATTGTCCGATACATGTTCGTCGATATATCGATCGATAGTGAATTTTGTAAACAATTAGCTGCAGGTTTAATGTGATTCAATTTGAGCGTATATTGATGTAGATTTTTAAAAATGAATAGATTTTTGTAAAAATGAATAGATATATAATGATAATTATTAGCATAATTATAACATCCGTTGTATGGAGATAAAATTTATCAAATTTAGTACGGGTTTCCTTTATCATTTCACAAACAACCACGTGAAATTTTGAGTTCTTAACCTTTCACTTATTAACATCTAAATTGCACAAGTAGACTCAGCATTAACCAGTAAGTTGATTGTGACGAATATATATGTTCAAGAGGTTTTCGCTGAATAAGAAATTACTGTTAAAATCGATAAATTCAAAATAGCTGATCCAATATAGCGGATAATAGGATGAAAATATGAAAGAAAAAAAATAATTTTTATTTCTTTTACTAAATCTTAATTCGTATAAATTTTTTTAAAAGGACATTGACTGTGAATCTGATCTGTAAATAATCAAACTGAAAATGATGGATTTAAAGTGGCAAACTAAAATATGTAAATATTACAAAAATATATATAAGCATTATTGTTGTCGAAACAATTTATGCAAGAGCAAAATATATAACATTTAAGCTCGGACAGTAAATCTCTCAAAATTCAATGAAAATAATGATTTAAATATAAACACTCGATTTCAATAAAATACATTAATAAAGTATAATTATAAGTTATAATTTTACAAAAATATATACAAAAATATTACAAAAATATATATAAGCATTATTGTTGTCGAAACAATTTATGCAAGAGCAAAATATATAACATTTAAGCTCGGACAGTAAATCTCTCAAAATTCATTGAAAATAATGATTTAAATATATACACTAGATTTCAATAAAATACATTAATAAGGTATAATTATAAGTTATAATTTTATAAGTTTTTAAAATATTTTTTTGTAAATATTTAAATATTTTTTTTTAGTAAATATATTATATAAAGATATTGAGATAAAGTAGACATTTAACTCAGAAAAATTGCTTTTATAGTTTTACATTAATAATTCCATTTATAACACCATCTTTCATGATGAAGTCATTCATGATATATATAGGTGTTATCGACTATCAAGATAATTAAAGAAAATTAAGGAAGATTGAAGTGCAGTATGGTAGGTTAGTATGATAGGCGTAGTATGGTAGGTTTTAACTGGTTCACTGGTAATCACACATATATGTGTAGGAGAAAAAAGTGCCACAACTAATAAGCACACATATATGTGTTCGCTATATATCTCCGCCAGTTTTAAATGGATTTACATGAAACTTGCTACCCTTATGTTTTTTGGATCGCTGATTAAGAATTTGAGATCAAATTTGAGAAATTTAAAATGGCGGATCCAATATAGTGGCTTTAAGTGACTAACTTTGATATTCCATTACAGATACAGAACAAACTTGGTATGATTCCATGGATACTCCGTTTCCTAACAGCACAAATTGACGTCTAGAGTACGTCCTGAGAACGTCCTGGGGACGTTTCTACGTCTTCAGGAAATCTGTGGGACGTTCCCAAGAGATTTTGTGCTGTATGGGTTATTAGCTAGTGAAATATTATGAATTTTATATTATAAATTATAAAATGAAACAATGTAAAAATATATTCAGAATTGACTTTAGAGAAAATTTGACCCTGGAAATATAATAAACGATATAAAGGATATTAGTTTTGGGTGCATAGGATAAAAGTACCAGTAACAGGACAAATTTGACCTCGAATTCGTAATCAGTTACCTAAAAAACCCCTCATTAGATAAGCTTTCATGTAAAATGCGGAATTTTTTGTTCTCACCAATTTTGGCACAAAACGTTGGTTTCGAGTTCATCAGAGAACCGGTTAATAACGATAATGTGTCTTGTCTCTTGTCGTCTGTTTGTAGATTAGGCTAATCTATATTCGGATAACCTATAACCTATAGCTTATCTATATCCGGGTTAATCAAGATAATCGTAGTTACACGAATATTTATGAGTCAGATATTTGTTTGGATATGTCCAATTACTTTTTGTATCGGATATATAATTTGGTCGGATATATCCGTTTGTTACTTTTGCGTTGGATACTCCGATAGATATAATTGGATATTTTTCTCAGTATACTGTCGTATTAGATAATCATAAATTTTGCAAAACATCTAGTAAGAAATAAGAATTTAATATTCACGCATTCAATGTAAATTAGTATACACAAATAGATAGAACGGCTTTAATAGTCAATATAATTAATATTGTAGTTTTTGCCAATATAAGTAATAATGTATTTCCTAGAATGCTGAATAAAAAACGCGTTAATAACAATAATACCAGGTGGCGATAAGCTTTTCACAAAAGGTCAGCTAAATTTAGTGCGATTTCAATATAAATTAATGTAGATTTAGTGTCAAAGTCGAGTCTTACATAACGATAATAACAATTATATTGCATGACGAAGCTATTCACACTATAATAAGGCTATTCACAGAGAGTTACTGTAAAAAATATATCAGCGCGACGAGTTAAAAGACTCACGAGTGAACGAGCACGTCCGTTAACTATTTCCGGTTATTGAACAGTTCTTTTTCTCGTTTTTTCCCTTCTCAATCCGCAATATCCTGTAATTGATCCTTAAAAAAACTATCGATCGCTACCCTTTAAATGATAAGATTACATTATATTTAATCTGGATTTTAATGTAAATAAATTATCTTATTGATTCACATTAATCTAGATTGCAATTCAGATTAAACTTCATATAATGTTATTATTTTGAATTCATCATTTTAAATAAATTAAGACCCGGTTGCACCAACATTATTGTGACTTTAACTTAAACATGTATATCTTTATATTTTTTTCTAAATAAATAAAGACAGACATATATTTAAGTCTCGCTTTTAAAATCAAAATAACGTTGGTGCAATCGAGCCTCATACAGATTAATATTGTACAGATTAATCTATACAGTAAAAATGTCTAATAGACATCTTAGAGACGTCTGAAAAATATCTTACTCGTTTTAGACGTTTTAAGTTGTCATACACAGAAAAATACATACGGCATTCAAATAAATATTACTTGTTTTAAATATTCCATAAGTTTATGTATTATGTGATAGTAAATATATCATAAATACATCATAAGCATTCAATTTATTCAAAATACATTCTGAATTCTAATAAATTTAGCATTTCATTTTTCCTCGATAGACTGAATTTTTCTTTCGATAAAGTTATAAAGAGAGAATTAATTCTTCTTTTGAGTATATAATAATATGTATAAGCTTTTCTAAAATTAGTAATGCGTGTGTGTATGAATATATTTTATCCTTACAAAGAAACCTTGTAAACCCGAAAATTCAGACTTTAATGAAACTTTAATGAAACTTGGCTCTAATTAAAATGTCGATTGGATAAATAGATGAATTTAAAAATTTTCAGATGAAACGGAAAAACACTTTGATGGGATGAAATTATTCTTTAAAAATACAAAGGTCTTCGCTTTTCTCAATATATCTCATAAACTAAATGAAATGTCGGGGAATGTTTTATACAAGAGCTTATAGAAAAAATATCTCTATTGAACTATGCCATACATTATTCGGAAAAAGATTATTTTTGAAACTTCATCGTTTGTACTTTCTGTATGAAAGAGAGAGCATCTATGAATTTATAATAATATAAATTTTTTTCTATAAAATTTTTGTATAACATTTTTTAATATTTCATTTTGAAAGAATTTACTAGATATATTGAAAAAAAGCGAAAGCTTCTGTATCTTTGAAAGATGGTTTTACCCTTTTAAATGGTTTCTCCGCTCCAACAGAAAATTTCTAAATTCACTTGTTTACCCAAATTATACTTATACCAAATTTCATAAGCATTTGAATTTTCGGAATCCCTTGTTAGAAAAGAACACTTAAATATTTATATATTTGTAGAAAATTTATCCACAAAAGTAAACTTTATTTCACAGAAACTTAATATGTTATAAATTAATTCCGTAATCTCAGATATTTGCTTATCAATGTCAGATTATTTTATACAATATTATTTTAATTACTTAAGATTATTTTAACAGGAAAATATTTTTGAAGATATCCATTACTTAAAAGAAGAAAAATAAACTGAATAATCGCTATATTATTCCGCGCATAAGACGCATCTTAATGATTGCTCTCATACGTACGGTCTCAAACGCGATGCATAAATAGCGATGATCGACGTATGTACGTCGTAGACCAATCACGTGTGAAACGCGCCAAATTGCTGACTGGCGTTCACATAGAGAGGTACGAAGTTATTCGCCGAAATCGCACGATTTTACAGAAATGGAACGAGAGCTCGGTGCGATGAAGAGTCAAGCGCCAAACTTCGAACTTCAAGGGCCACGTACTGGGGCTACTCGAGACGTCGTTTGCCGGTGGCGTGTTTGAGTTTCCGCGCGTGAAAGTCTACTTAAGCAATCGTGCCAGATATTTCGGTGCACGCACACACGTTCGCACGCACACGTGTATACGTTCGTCTCTGCACGTGCCCTCCAACGACTTCGGGCGACTGTCCGCGCTCACACGCGAATTCCTCGGCGCCGGTGCTCGGGGAGATGCTCGGAGAGCGAAGGCCGACGCAAGACTAAGCGTCATTTGGCTCGCGCGATTGTACGTAAGGCCAACGAGAGGTCCCGAGCCACTTTCTCTGTCGTGTACTTGAGGATCTTATGGTTGCACCAGCTATTTTTTACTTGCTCACCTTGGGCTATGATCCGTACCTATCGGGTTTTACTCTCATTCCCTTTGCTTCTCGTGCGCTGATAGATTTAATTTATGCTGTTAATTTCGGTGCATTGACCGATTACTCGAGATATAGAGAAGACTGCGACAGAAGCAAGTCAGTCCATCATTGTAGGTCTTCGTTTATGTATTAAGTTGGTGGTACAAGATTTGTCATTTTTCTGTTCAATTCTCGTAAGATTTTCAGGTATTTTGAGGAAAAAGAAAAAGAAGAACTATTACTCTTGTAAGATGTGTAAAAATACCGGGGCGATGTTGTTTATTTTATTTGTAAGCATTATTAATTTCTTATAGTTGGATGATTTCTCGTAATTGGATGATTTGATGTTTCCTACACGAAGAAAACTTTGCAGTAGAAATTGTTGTAGAATTTTATAACTGAGAAATAATTCGACATTTTGCAGTAATTTATTATCTTTTCATTTCTCATAAGTTGTATTTATATTTTAGGAACTGAAGTGTGCTACTCTCTTTCTAAAAATTTGCTATGTTTCTCAGTAAAATAGATCTTGCTGACAGTCTATTTCTACATAAAAACATAGTAAAATTGAAAAGAATTTATATAATAAAGGGAAATTATAATATCCTCTCTATGTATGTTATTTGACAAATATGACAAATCTTTTTATCCGCCAAATTAGTATTTAACATGAGAGAAACAGTGAAAAAAGAGTCACAAAATATTATTTTTTGGAACATGATTACGTTTTTTTGTTTCATTAAAATCAGGAAAATATAATCTAAAAAGAGGGAAGTTTTATTTCTGAACTGCCAAGTAAATTTTTGAGTATTCCAAGATTTCATGTTAATATTCTTCATTGTGAGTGAACAAACTTTCCTTGGTCTCACAGTAAACTGAGTGAAAAATCGCCGATTATTGTTTGTATAAGTGTTCTCGAATCTCGATTTTCGGACTAAATCAAATGTATTCAAGAACGTTTTAATCACATCTGCATCTCAAAATTTGCTTTTCAAATTTATGAAAAAAATAACTTATATTCGTATATTCAAATTTAAATTTAATCTGTAAGGAATTAGCATTTCAGTTGAGCCGGCGAATAATTTTACTTGATGCTGCGACGATTAACGTTCGCGTTTATCGCGTACGATTTATTAATTCACAACCCGAGTCCACATCTGTGTTCTATAACCGTGAAGCATCCTAATTTACTCAGCTACTTAAGCTGCTCCTCTTGTAGAACCGTCTGGACTTCAAGCGCACGCAACGTTGCGACACAGCAGCTGCATAACAGCGTAACTTTGCACACAAACATCGAAGCCGGAGGGGTTCTTGAGATACGATTGCGCGGCTTGCATCATGAGCAATTTTATTAATGACTCTTTCGTAGCTTCTACATTCACTCTCAAGCTCGAGATTGAGCGTCAACACATCATTGGCCTATGACAAAGCTTATTGACTTAGTCGAGCGTAAACACAGTTGGTGGCACACATTCCTTTCAAACCTTTGAAACCTTCAATTTTGTGCATACTAACATGCATTTTCATCGATCTGCAACTTGCTCAAGTAAATGATTGAGCTCAATTTTATGATCGAAACGTATCAAATATCAGTATTTGACCGGATAACAAGACTGACAAAAACGTCGAAAATTGATATTGAGAACTTAATATTGCGCGAGTTTACACTATATACTAGTATAACTAGTAAAATGGCAATAACATGCGGTGCAATTAGATTAATAATGTTTTATAAACGTACAAAATACTTTTTACTTAAAAAAAATTTAATCTTACCAAATATAAATCTCACTATACTAAGAAAAGAATACTTAAAAATTTATTTGTGAGATATAAAGTTTATTTCTGTGAAATTAAATTCAGTTCTATGAAATAAGCTCTTATCCCACAAATAAATTTTTGAGTATTTTTTTTAGTACATTTTCTTAGTATTTTTTTTTCTTTTAACACTACTTAATGTCTTTAAATTGCAGAAGACGCACAAAATGACACTTATATATTTTAAAAAGATCTTTCGGCAAAGTTAATAGGTTAGTAGGTTAAATAGAATCAAAAGAGATTGCTGTTAGCAACAAACAGATATTAGGTCAGAATTTCGACATCGAGAAATCGTTTAAAGTCAATTGCTTACAGTTGATTGCTTTAATTCACACTTACGCGCTTACGAAGTTCTAGACAATCTGACTCTGCGCAGATACGGGATTTTTATGAATGTTGTATGATAATTCTGTACAATAATGAAACGATGATTGCATGTTTCTTACACGATGTAGACGAAACTATACATGAGGAATGATAGACTCGCTTTTGTCACACTGACAGAAAAAAATATCAAAAAGTAAATATTTTTGTGATAGATATTAACAGCATATATTTACTTATACTAATATTTATATTTATTTATAATACTTATACTATATACTTATACTATATACTATATACTTATACGTATAATACATATACTAATAACTAATACTAAAATATGTTTTAAATAATAAAATATACGTGTTTTCTTAAAACTTTAAGATCTTAGTTTAAAAAAAAATAGTCGCAAAATATTAGTTTTTGGAACATGGTTACGTTTTTTATTTCATTAAAATCAGGAAAATATTATAAAGAGGGAAGTCTTATTTCTGAACTACCAAGTAAATTTTTGAGCATTTCAAGATTTCGTGTTAATATTCTTTATTGTAAATAAATAAACTTTCCTTAGTCTCATAGTAAATTGAGTGAAAAATCGCGTGAAAAATATTGTTATTTGTATAAGTGTCTTCGAGTCTTGATTTTCGGACTAAATCAAATATATTCAAGAACGTTTCAATCACATTTGCGTCTCAAAACTTACTTTTCAAATTTATGAGAAAGATAACTTACATTCATATATTAAAATTTAAATTTATTGTGTAAGGAATTAGCATTTATCGCTTCAGTTGAGTCCGGCGATTAATTTCACTTGGCGCTGCGACGATTAACGCTCGCGTTTATCGCGCACGATTGAAAAAAGTACTTATTTATTTTACTTAAATATAAGAATTTAGATTTAAGTAAATATGTTGTTTAGTAACCCATTAAATAAACATTTATTAATTTTTAAATATTTCTTTTTCAATCCGTGCGAAGCGCCTTACATAGATTTAATGAAATATAATTAAATAAAATAATAAATCAAAGTTAGTGTAAATGAATCAATATAAATGTAAGAATAATAATTTTTATTAATAAATTTTAAAGAGAGTTATATAACGAAAGTTACGTTATATACGACTATGTATTCGTGCATGATCTTCTTTTTCTAAAGTGAAGATTCATGCGTCTCATGTGAGAAAGGCGAAAGTCTTCGCGGATGATTGCGAATGACGCAACGGAAATCGCAATTTACATTCTGTGTGAGATAGTACGGCTATTTTAAATGTGATAATGATTATAATAACAATAATAATAGCAGCAGCAACATCAAGACAATAACAACAACAACGATAATTTAATTTTACTGTTTAAACTTTTTATTTAAATAGGAGGAATAGTAATGTTATATGCTTTATTGGACGCTGAAACTATGTAAATAAGATATATAAATTTCATAGTATTTGTTAAGAATAGTGTACATATTTATGAAGAAATTGACCAGAAGACACGACGACGATTACGACTACCTTGATTGTGTTAGAATAATTATAAACTCTCTGATCTTGCGAATTTCTTTAGAAGCAGATCATGAACAGTGTATAGATCTCATGTCTATTCATAAAGCGATCATGATATGTTCTTAAAGAAATTCGCGAAATCAGAAAACTGAATTATTTCGTTGGTCAAGGAGGCCTGCAAGTCAGTTGCAAAATTGTCGTCGTGCTCTGCCTTTATAAATATATGGAGAGAATTTAATAATGAATTTATAATGAAAATTACTACAGAATTTTATAATGGAATAGAAATAGAACGGCATTTTCTGCAGTAATTCATTATCTTTTCATTTCATATGTGTAACTTATGTATTTTAGGAATTAGAATTATAAAATTTGCTATGTTGCTAGAAACGAGATATAGTGAAACAAAAATTCCAGTAAAATTGACCACGAGAGATAAACTTTACTGACAGTCTATCCCTGCATTACTAAAAGCATAGTAAAATTAAAAAAATTTGTATAAAAAAAAATTATAATATTCTCCAATGATTAATTATGTCTCTTTGATATACAATTATAAAATAAATGAGCCAAGAGGTAAACAAATAAAAAGTTGCGTGGAAATTAACTTTTAATAAAAATCTCTCAAATTTTTTTTGTTCAGGAAACATAAACGTTCCGGTTTTAGAAAAAATCTTAGAGATGGTCCTTTAGATCTTTTTTAGCATCATAAATATATTTTTCTTTATAGTATAGATTGCTTGTATATTAGTTAGATGTACAAAATCGCTTATGAAACATCGCATGTGGTATTTACAAATATTTTTTCAAAATTGAAAAATAATCGCGGTAGATAAATTTTTTCTTGTCTCTTTTCTTGTCTAATTTTTTTGCATTTAGTTAACAATTATTGTAGTATAACTTAAACGTATAGTCTTTTACTCCAAATGATTGTTTGGATTAAGTTGATTCAAATTAAGTGGAATTAGTTGTCATGCGTTGCGAGATCGTCACGTAGCTATGATGTGACTTACGTAAGAGTATGAAAGCATATGCGATGATGTATTATGTTATATGTGTCACAACAGTGAGTCTGCGAAAGGTCTTAGAGAGAAGAGAGAGAAGAGAGCTTCAAGTTATTATTACAAAGTTTGTGAGGATTATTGCATTTTAATTGTGGTCAATTTTACTGGAATTCTTATGTTTTACTATATCTCGTTTCTAATACATAGCAAATTTTATAATTCCAATTCCTAAAATACATAAGTTACACGTATGAAACGAAAAGATTATAAATTACTGCAGAAAATACCGTTCTATTTCTCCATTATAAAATTCTGTAGTAATTTTCACTATAAATTCATTATTAAATTCTTTCCATATATTTATAAAAACAAAGCACGACTATAATTTTGCAACTGACTTTTAGTTCAATGATTGCTTATTGTTTCTTATCATAAGATATCATTAACTTTAATGAAATACTTGAAACCTTAAAATAGAAATTATATGTCTTATTTTCTTTACATGAAAGACATACGACAACCAATTAGTATAGGATAGATAATCACATTTGCACGACTTCGCTTACAACTTAATAACTTTTTTGTATATATTAAATAAATAAATAAAATAAATATAAATAAATAAATAAATAAATAAATAGATAAATAGATAAATTAAATATATATAAAGATAATATTTTTCCCTTTCACTTGAATCTTGTTATATCTACATGAAAATGTACACAGTATTAAAAAATATTGTATGCATCTTTTTTTAATCAGTATGTAAAAAGTGCGATAACTAGACCCAGTATGTCTTATTTTCTGAAAAAGAGCATGTGATTCAATTGACAGCTTATCAGTACAAGACTATAAAATAAGTATTTCCAAGGTTTCGAACAAAGTCTCTTCTTTTTCGCAATTTCCGCTTTTCGAACCACTGTGCGTTGCGTTAGGATCACAAAAACTGGCGGTCGGTAACGCGCTTCTTCGATGATGCTCGGGACGGCTAGTCGGCGCTGCTCGAGCCGATCAATTACGCGGATGTTGCGCGATTTTACATCGGTCTTTGGATCCTTCGAATGCCGTGCGGGGAACGAATGAGCGCGGACTCATAGGTGGGGAATCCACATGCTTGAATCCGGCTCTCGGAGAAGAACGGAGCAAACCGACCGGCCGACCGAAAAGCAAACGAGGACGGGCGAGCGGAGGCGCGCGCAGCGCCTCTCTTTCACTTCACACACTGACACATCTTCGCGTTCCTGAGGGCCTTCCAGGCAACCTGAGGCGATCGCCGGTTGCCACGAATCGGCGCTTGACCATTCGCCGTGTTCCCCTTACGGTGCACGATAGCCGCGCTTCGGACGCGTCGCCGACGCGCTCTCCAGCGAGCCCGGTACCGTCGCTTCCGTTGTCTACGTTCGCCCCAAGTACGCGGAACAGGTGAAAGAAAACGAGTGACAACCGGTAGAATCTTCCTCGTGGAGGATCTTCCACTTCGAGCGGAATCGGAGGAACCTCCGTGGCAGTGCCTGGTCTTCATGAAGTTTTGGAGAACGCGCTCGATTCCGCACTCCGCGAGTTCGCGCAGCACGTCTCGCTCCGGTCCCAAGGACCGTCTCTCGTTCGATCGTCTGTTCATCTCGTGGCATCGAGTGACGGATTAACCCTTCGAATGTGAAGCCCTTCAAAAACGAACGATCGCTGAAGACGGAGCACTTTGGGCTGTCGTAAGTCAATCGGTGGGAGAGACCACTTGTTGGAAAATTGCAAGCAACGATTCGAGGCAAAGGAAATTTTACTCATTAGGTTGATGCAAAAAGTTGTCATTTTTTTCTACTAAATTCTCGTGAGAAGTCTGGACATTAAAAGAAAAATAGGAAGTCCTCGTTAGATCATTTGTTAGAAAATGGAAAGCAACAGGTTGAGGCAAAAGAAATTTTATTTATTAGGTTAATGCAAAAAATTAGACATGTTTCTATTAAAAGGGAAATAGAAAGTTTTTTCCTTAGATGTCTAAAAAAATATATCCTACACAAGTTAGTGTCGCCTATTTTATTCATATAAAGATGATAAAATTATTTTTGGATAATTATAAAATTATTTCCTATAAAATTTGTGAATCTTCGTGCGATATTGGATAATTTCTTCTATTTTATTTGATATAAACATGATAAATCTTTTACGCCAACCCGATATTACCGTCCTTGAAATACACGAAAGATCATGCATTTTAGTTCTTATTGCAACAGTTGATAAGTGTTGAACATTACTTGATTAAAGTTTTCCTTGATTAAAATAATTGACAAGTCAATCATTAAAATTAATCTGTTCTTATACTACTACAAAACTTAATCCTTAGTCTTTAACACTGCTATAAAACTGTGTATTTACTTTACTATAAAACTTAGTCAATCATAACTGTAACTCGTGCTAAAAGTATAAACTGAAGAAATACGCGGCTATAAAGTCCGCATCAATAACATTTGCCGGAAGTATACGCGCTTCCATAGCATTTAAAAGATTAAGCAACTCTCCGGAAGGTCAACGGTGTCTTTGAACCGATGATGATGACGACGGCAATTTCGCGATGACGCATTTCTTTACAATTTATAGAGTAATGATAAATACACGAAGCGATGGACTGAGCGCGATGTTGAGATACAATTATTGATCGATCATGAATGATTATATCTCGCACAAGGTGATTTTGTCCTCGATGACTCACGTTCTCGAGAATATCGTATATAGAAGAAGAAGTATAGTTTAGGTTAATTAGGTTTAATAGTTATATAAATATTTAGGGTACATTTCTATTTTAAATCATCTCTTGATACAAAACTGACTTGTAGAACTCGTTCTTTTTGCACAAAGATTAGGCAAGATTCTAGGCTACAAGAGTGTATAGTTATATTGGGGAAAAGTAAAATATCTTGCTCAAAATAAATAACAAATTGAAATAACGAAAATTATAATCATTGACACTCTTGTCACAATGATTGGCATTGTCACAGTGATCAGCAGCGATTGGCATTTATTAGAGGTATATCAAATAAATATGTCACAATTTAGAGCTAGTTAATGACCGAAACTATGCGCTTAATCTGCGCTGCTAAACGATTTATTAGATAAATGTGTCTACACACATCAGTATTAGAGATATGCGAACTATTCGAATTCCAATCAAGTGAAATTCGATTCGATTCAAATTCGAATCCCTATGATTCGAATCCGAATAATTTGAAAATTTCGAATCGAAAAGATTCGAATACGGATCGCGCACATTAGCATTAACGAAGAATTATTCTAAGATATCCAGATATGAGAATTAGCACGACTTGAAAAGTTTGCTATATATTAAGAATTTTTTCAAAAATATTCAAAGAAAATAATAGTTTCTAGATAAACTCTTATCAACAACTGTCGGGTCGATATGTGTCGTTGCGCAGCTTTCAAGGCTGGAACTGTATTCCATACATGTTTACCGACTATATATTATATATTTCTTATCTTAAAATGAATTATTATCACATGATCAATGTTATCTCTCTCTGTTAGTTACTGAAGTCACTATTTTCATGTTGAATTCAATGATTATGTTAATTAAAAGTTCTTTTAACGATTCGATTCGATTCGACATAAAAAGTCTTTGATTCGCACATCTTTAATCAGTATATTGGCGGCCTCTGATTACTATCTAGTGAATTAATCAACACTGCAATTTTACTAATTGTTCTTTGATAGATCATTTTATTCTTTATTATCAACAATTGCATATTTAATGACAGCAGCTGGTCTGTTTAAATGTTAATGTACTATACTAATCATTATATCCCTGCCAATCACTATACTTCTTCTTCTATGTTACACATATACATCATTACATATATATTATTATTATTATTAGCATTATTATTGTTATATTATACCGAAAACGTACTTTTTACCTCCGGTAAATTTCGCTCGGGTGTCGTATTTCATAACGGAACTCCGATTTGAATCTTTGTTTCTCCACATCTGCACTAATTATATCGATCTCGATTAGTTGTGCCTTACCGATGTAATGATATTCTAATTTAAGCCTGTCGTGAACGTGCGCGTAGTTTATTGTGCGCAATGTGTAATAATGTAGAGACGTTTTTGTATCGTGAAGTGTTTTAATTGAACTTCTCGTCATACGAGATTTATATATGGTATTTTAATTATACTTCTCGTCATACGAGATTTACATATACGAGTTATATATAGAGAGAAATTATGGCCTCGTTTTATATGACATTTTTGCAATTCTTTTATGTTTTATACTAGTAAAAGAATAAGTTGTCAGTCGAGTGTACCTTGCTAGAGAACGTAATAAATTTTAAGTAGATTAATTAAGTAGATTATCTTCCTACATGGAGAGAAAATTTTATAGAAAGAATTATAGAATTTTTTAGCCAATGAATGGATAGCGCAATCTGCATTGATTTGGTATTTGTCTTTTTATTTTATATATGCTATCTATATTTTAGAAACCGAAATGTGTTATTAAAAGATTTGCCATGTTCCTTACTGGTTCTATTCCCGCAAAACTGGGAACATAACACAATTAAAAAAATTTATAGGAAAAACAAAAATTAAAATATTCTCTCCTTAGATCGCCTGAAAGTCATCCTTTTCATGCAAACATCAGTCCTATCTGAGACATCGTAGTCATTTTACCTTTTCTTATAACACATATACATATTTACACAAATACATAAACATATTTACTTTTAGAATCATTAAAAAAATGAATATCTGACTGCGAATAACATTTACATTTATATTTACATTTAGTAAAATTAGTCAAAGGAGTAAAAATTCTAAGTTATAAATATAGAAGTAGAAGAAGATTCTCTCCGTATACAATATATAAATATAAGACATGATAATTAAAGCAGAATGTCGATTATATGTTTCCCACGGAAATTCTATAATACTTACGGAATTCTATAATAATTTTTATCAGAAAATTTCCTCCGACCATCGTATACATGAAGAATGTTGTAATTCTTTTCTTCATATAAATTCTTTTCAATTTTATTATATTTTCAGTAGTGCAGGGATAGACTGTCAACAAATTTTAGCAATTATATCAAATTTTTTGATAGCACATTTCAGTTTTTAAAATATAAATAGCACATACGAAATAAAAGGATGATGAATTCCTGCAGATTATTGATCTATTCCTTGGGATACAAAGTTCTGTAGTAATTTTTACTGTGAAATTCTCTCTGTATATAGTATATCCGAAATTACGGTGTATGTTTACGTCAAGCATTGAGTCAGTGAAATTTTAGCGTAATAGCAAAAGCGCGACGAGACGCAATCGCGACCTTCAGCGTAGCGCGTGTCTTGTCGCTCATCTGTCTTGAACTTGGTTGGGTCGCGATTATTCGGCACGTTCCTTGTGGGTTGGCGCTAATTATTCTTCGTTACGTCTTCATTCCAGCACTTAGTATCGACACGTCCGTGCAGAACGTGATAAACAGCATGGCTGAGGCATGCTTCGCGAGTATCAAGAGCCGATTTATCTGATGCAAATATTATGGTTCCGTGTTCCTTCAGTAGAATATCGGTGAAGTTGCAAATTTGACGTTTGATGTGCACATGTGTGGTATATTTTACTGACCCGAAACATATGTTTAGAAACTCTCAATCACTATTACATTACTATGGCTATTAAATTTTTTATTTTTTTCAAGTGCCAAGAGTCATCTGCATGTTATCTACGACCATCATCTGCTATTTTTTTTTTTATTTTTTCAACATTCAAGCATTAAACATTTCTTTTCATTCAACCTTTCTTTATATTTTAATTATTAAAATATAAATAGCATATATGAAATATGAAAGGAGAGACTTACTGCAGGAGGTTGGTCTATTCCTCGACCACAAAATTCTATAGCAATTTTTATTATAAAATTCTCTAAATTCAGTAGAAAAAGCAATCTTGCGCTGTACTGTCAGTAACCTTTCAACTGTTATAAGATTTTCTGCTAAACAACATTAACAGCTCACACTTTTCCAACATATTTACCAAGTTCAGTGTACTAAAAATATATCGCAAGAAATGACGACTTAGTATACTTATTGGAGAAGCATAAATTTGTTGAAAATGCATAAACAGCTAATATCGCAGAAAATGTTGCGACAGTTACAAAACTGCTGACAGCGTAGTGCAAAGCTATTTCTTGTCTTGAACGCAGTCAATGATGTTTAATATTAACGGATATAACGAAAACCTTTATTCTGAGCTTTATTTTATTGGTGAAAATATCTTTAAGAGTCGATTTTTAATAGTAATTTCAACTGAGATTTAATTTTAAGTTCTGTCTAAAGACATCAAACGCATCATTAGCATAGAGTTTAAACTTAAATCTAAGTTTAAACAGCTATTGAAAAATCAGTTTTAAGTGTATTTAATTTTTTAATTGGTCTGTAAACATTTACAAGCGCTTTTATTGATAAAAGTGAGTTGAGAATAAGAGCCAAAATACATTGCGAGAAAAACATGGTTGATCTAAGATTATTAATTATACTTTTTGTTTATTCTAATATGAAAACGATAGCAGTAATATGCATATATGATTATTATCATTAACTTAGTAGAATTTAATAAAAAAACATTGTAGGTTTTTTAGCCATAATTTATAATAATCAGTTCTCTATGTGATTACAGTTAGAAATTTCAAATATTTTCTTTCTTAGTGCATGTAAACAAGAATGAAATAGTTATGAATTATATATTTATATTTGAAGCAGCGTAACCTTGTTGATCGCCACTGTGGATTCCGTTGATAGCCGTTGCGGTGAATTCGAAGAAACACCGGCACTCACATATCGTATCTCACATCTCGCTTGGGTCGCTCTTGCGACCACAAGCGCGCTAAAGAACAAGATATTTGTCTACATTGTGGTGCGCGACCGAGCACCTGCGTATTTCTTGTGCTATGACCGTAACATTGGCCCAGAAAGTCGCGGCGCAACTCGCTCCTTATTGTTTGCGTCGACCGCGGGGGGAGAGGGATAACGCGAGGAATAAATAACAGAACTCGCGGAAAAATAAAGGCGCGATCGTTCAGGTAATGCGAACCTGCTGACAGGTTCAGTCGGGAGAGATATCTGTTGCTGGCAGTCATAATTATCGCGTCATTTTATAACGCAACATTGGCTGGCCGTGTCTAGCCACGAAAACCGGCTTCGGAAGACCGCTATCAGGGATAAATATTAACGAGTGCTGACTCTCGCTAATATTTACTTCCTCGCGTGTGTTAAGTAAACCAGGTTTTTGTGTCTGCGCGGACAGCCTGCGACCATCTACGGTGCATTTGCTGCTAATGAGCTTGGTAAACGTCCACTTTTACGCGCGCGCGCGCACTTTGTTTATTCGCGTGGAATTTGACGAAATTTTAACACTTCGTCGAGAATTCGTTCCAGGAAAAATTGTTGTTAAATGTTCTCTTTGTATGTAAATCCGTATGCATAACACACTTCAAACAACACAAAATCTCCAAAGGATACCTGGGGACGTTCTCAGGATAAAAGGACGTTATCAGGAGGTTTTTAGAGGATATCTTGTGGAGAGCTATGTTGTTTGGGACGTGCTACATTTAAGTAAACGTTACTTGTTTCAAGTATTCTTCATAAATTTATACAGAATCGCGAATAATTAATTACTTCTTCAATTAATTATCGTGTTTAATTAACAATTAATATGAGCCAATTTAATTGCAGATCGTTCAATTAACAATTGATTACGATAAATTCAATCAAAGGCCGTTTAATTAATGATTAGTTTCAATGAATTTAATTTTAAGGACCATTTAATTGATGCTTAATGTAATCAATGAGCGAAAGTAATCAAAGCTTGTTCAATTAACAATTAAACTTAGCAAGTTTAATCCTCTAGAATCCTAAATATGGATAAAATTTACCCAGAACTTTTTTCAACTTCATTCAATCGCAGTAACATTAATAAACTCATATTCCTCAATGTTTTCTACGCCGATTAAAAACAAAAAAGTATTGAATTCTGATAATTTTTATAAAAATTATGAGTAAATAAAAACGCCCTGGACAAAAGTTAGCCATATTTAGAGTTTACGTAATTTTTTATGTTTACGGTTCTAAGAATCTTAAATATAATAAATAATTGCTTTTTTATGAGAAACTAAAGTTTTCTTAAAGTTTTAAGAAAATGTATGTTCTCTTATTTATAAAAAATATTATATTAGTATAAATATGTCTAAATAAATATTTACTATTAGGCATTTTTTCTCTCAGTGTATGGGGATATATGTTTGTCTGATCAAAAATGGCACGCAGAAAAAGAGAGGAAGGGAGGGAGCGAGTGTGCTTTAGCTTTAGTGTTTGATTTCGAAATAACGCTACCGGCGAATTACAGATTTCGCGAAGTGTGTCGCGCAACACGCTGTATTTTTCTTCTTTTCCGTTTCTTCTTGCAGAATCGATCGCTCGTACGGTCCAGGCGACATTCCGCAGGGAGGTGGTTCAATGCTCGCGGTGGACAAACGATGACAGGATGTCAAGCGTGGCGGATAATTTTACCGATCGTCGTAATATGGAAAGCGGCCGCAAACGGCGCGGACGCGAACGCCGCGTTAATCCCATTAAATGACAAGAAGTCGTTGGAGTCGAACAAATACATCTATTCGTGGACAGGGCCGAACGCCTTGGCCAGGTCGGCCTTGGTGGAGCGACAGGAGAGATTGCAGTATAATTGCGAGCTGGAAAGCAAAGACGCCGATATTGGCGCGTTAACTCCAGAATCGTTCAGGAATATTCTCGTGGACGACTCGCACGAATTGCTTTACTGCTATGTGCCAAAGGTGCCAGACTTTTTGTCGCCTCGTCTCTGAGATTACAATGCCAATCGATCAAAATTGAACTCTGTAATAGGATAATATTTCGTAATTGTCAAAATTACTTAAACGTCTCCGAGATTATTTATAACAGCTTTCAACAATGATTAAGATTAGATTTTGTGACAGGATCAAATTTTATAATTATGAAAATTATTAAAACGCCTTCGAGACTATCTACAACAATTTTCAACAATGTCAATCGATCAAAAATGAATCTTGTGGCAAGATACAATTTCATAATTATTGGAATTATAAAAAAAACATTTAATCATTAAAACACATGAATAAATCCACTCGAATATATTTCTAATCCACCTATCGTTCTTATATACAATATTCCAAATTTTGTTCTTTCTTTCAGCTTTCTTTCATATTTATTTCTTTAGCTTTCCTCTTCTTATCTAATCTTTTCTCTGCTATTCTTTTTCTCTTCATATTTTTTCCTTAATTTTCTTCTATATCTTTATATAGAATTCTATTTTTTCTATAGTTTCATTACTCTACTTTATACTTCTTATTAACTTCATGAAGTGATTTCTTTTTTCTTCATTTCCTGTATGTCTTCTTCAGCTTATATTACCAAGAAGGAGTTTTTCATATCCTATAATCTTTCCTCTTATTCTTTGCACTTCATTTTCTTACTTGCATAGCACTTGTCTCATCAGTCCTTGTCTTTTTCTTCCGTATATCTTTATTATGCTTTTTTATCTCATTGAATAACTAAATTTTTTCTTTTAATTTTTTTTTGTATTTCTTTTTTACTCCATCCTTCGTGTATTTCTGTCTTCTATTATAACCTATTATACATTTCTTCTGTTGATAATTTTCTCTGCATTACCATATTAATTTAAACTTGCTTGTATTACTTACATTATCCTAATTACCCTTTTCTTATGATGTCATAATCTCTATTGCCTATGCACTTTTTCCGTTCTGATTTCCTATCTAATGCCTTGTTTTACTTTTATTTATATACTATTTATACATTTATTCTTACATAATTTCCCCTATCTGATCCCTTATACTTAATTAAGTACGTTAAAATCATTCCAAACTCACGTATTATTAATTTAGGACACCCATTTGCATGTCATCTAAGTTCACAAAAAATGTATCATTCATATAATATATATATTAATATAAAAATATTAAATATATTGACATTTATTATTCACGTTAACTGTATGAATAATGGTTTATACAAATGTAATGTTTGTTCAAATAAAATATCGTTTGAATTTAAGATCAGTTCATATTTTTGAGTCGTCATCAAGTACAAAATGTGTTCAACTTGGCAATCAATTCCGGCTTTTTTCGAGATGAAGCAATGCGTTCTAAACTGAAGCGAATCTCATCTTTCAGGTGGCTTGTACGAATTGGAAGCGCGTGTTGATGATCGCAATGGGAAAATGGGCCGGTAATGATCCTTTAGAAATACCGGCCGACCTGGCTCATTCACCGACTACCTTTCAGAGATTGAGCAATTACACACTGCCTGAAATAGAGAAGAAATTGGCGACGTACGATAAACTGATCGTCGTGCGACATCCTTTGGAGAGGCTTTTGTCGGCCTATCGAAACAAATTGGAGGCCAAAAACGAAAAAAGCGCGAAATACTTCCAAAGCCGTTTCGGCAAAAAAATCGTCAAGGTTAGAATCGTTTTGATTACATTATACCCTTATAGAAATATCATACTAAGAATCATTGATAATTACTTATTTTCAGTATTAAAAATACTGGATAATAAGTAATTATCAATGATTCTTAGTATGATATTTCTATAAGGGTATATTTTGATTGATCTGAAATTTTTATGCCATTTATTGATCAGAGTTATATATATAATCTATTGTTTCTTTCACGTCCTTAAGGGGATGCTGAAATGGATGATAAACTCCAAAAATATCGATAACGTAGAAGCGATTATCACTATAACAATCATAATCATATTATCCTTTTCGTATTTTCTTGTATATATAGATCTTACATAAATGTAGGCTTGTGCTTGTTTTATGATATTTAAAGAAATACCTAACCATTGTAGAAATCTTTTTGCAAACTTTTCGTATATACTTAAATAAAATTATAAAAATATAGCAATGATCTTTGCAATTTTCCTGGACAGCTCGAGATGTCAATTTTGAAATTTTTATCGTTCTCTTTTATCGCATATTGAGCAATGCTTTGATTAATTCTTGCACATACTTTCATTGTGAAAAAGCATTTGTAATTTTATACAACCAACATACTACTTTGCAGAAAAAGTTAGTATTTTGTCGATAAAGTTTTCAAGTATAGTATTCCTCTAAGGCTTCTTGTACTTCGCAGGCTATGGATTTGTGACATTAGAAGTGAGAAATGACATGCTGACGAAAGTTGCGCCATTTCTGAGTAAAGATAAATATGGATGAAAGAGTATTTAAGATTGCTTAAGCACTTGTAAAATTGTCCGTAAGGTATTCCTTTCCCTTGATGATCAATAAATAGTCGTATAATAAATAAGACATGTATTTTGTCTGTATGCTTCATTTTACCACTTATTATACGATTATTTATTAATTGTCAAGGAAAAGAGATATCTTTTGGACAATTTTATAAATTTGCAAGCGCTTTTTTGTCCATATTTATCTTTATTTAGAAATGGTACACAACTTTTGTCAATATATGTCGTTCTCGCTTCTGACGTCACAAATTCAACATGGCTGTGGCGAAATACAAGGAACATTTCAGTTATAGGTAATATGATGGTCATTGAGATTGCTTTATTAGATTCGCGTCTACGTGATTATGTGTCACGTCATTTAGAAAACGTTTAACTGGGAGGTATTTCCGTTCTCAGAAATACAGATCGAATGCGACCGAGGAATCCTTAAAGAACGGCGACGATGTGACGTTTCGCGAATTCGTCAATTTCATCACCGACAATTCCGAAAACGGCACCCGGAACGAGCACTGGAGGCCGATATACGAGCTTTGCCAACCTTGTACAGTTAATTACAATCTTGTGAGCAAGTATGAGAGTCTGGTGGAGGATGCTACAGAGGTCCTCGAGCGGATAGGCGTCACGTCTGTGAGGTGAGTGTTGAGGATAGAGAATGACTAACTCTTAATTCTTATTGTGCACACTTCAGTAGGATCACATAATGGGCACATTGTGGTCTTTGCGCGACCCCAGCTACAAAAATGTTTGCTGCAATGAAATTACTCGCTTTTTTATTTGAAAAATTCCAGGATATATTTCAAACATCTTTTTATACGACGGAATAATTTTTCTAGACGAAATTTGATTTTAAATGAAGAAAAACAATTGGAAAGCGCGAAAAACGCGAAAAATGATTTGATTTGCTCCAAAAATCATAACTGACACAATTTTTGATATTTCAAGGTAAAATTTTAAAAAATAAGACATAATTTCTTTTTAAGAAAAAAATTAGTACAAAGCAGGATTTAAAAAAAAGTATTTCTTTTGAATATCGAAATTAGGATTTTTGTGAAAAAAAGCAAACAGTTCTTCCAAAATATATAGATTTATTTTATTATATTTTATTTTATTTTTTACTTTATTTTGTAGATTTATTTTATTTATTTTTTCTGGGGTCTTTTTGACACCACAGTGCACAATACGGGTTAATCAACCAATTTCCGGATATCGAACTTAAAATATCAGGATTTTTTATTGGTTACAAAATATCTTATAGTATTATTAATTTATATATGATGCAAGAGTACAAGATATATCTTTCCCGAAGATGCACAGTCGTCCAACATGGCGGTTGTTTATTTGACCAATTAAAGATTTGTCCTAAATTTGGAAAGGCAACATGTCTTCTTCCATGATGTACGATAGGTTTGGTTATGTTAATCATCCAAGTATTTAGTAGAATCAGAAAATGACTATTATCATCATTTTTATTTTATATTATATATTTTTATTAATTTATAAAGTTTTATGTTATATTTTTATACATTTTTAAATTTTGTTTTGTATTTTTACTATGGATTTTCATTAATTTTGCATTGGAATGTCGCGTAGTTTTTTGAACAAAAATTTAATCGGTTGTTTCACTATTCGACTACTATTATGCGTAATGTTACACCTGATATATTTACATCATGAATTTATGCACACATTGTTTCTTGTAAAACATATACAATTATACATATATAATATAGATATATTTTGACATTAATTAATAATTTTTGAAATAAATTAGATACATATAAGTTGGTAACTAAAATGTTTATTTACTATTAAATCAACGCACATCAAACAATCGATCGAATATAGTCTTTTACTATTTCTTGATATAAATCATCAGTATCTAAAACTAGACTGATAAAATTCTTGAAATAAAATCAAAGGAACAATCATCATCGGAACACAGAAGTAATGAAAAATCAACATAGAATGCACTTTTTTCTTATCACACAAGTAATATATAATAATAAAATTGTATATTATTTATTTTACTTTATGTGATAAAACGAGACAAATAATGTCCCGCCTGAATTCAGAACGCCTCTATATAGAGAGCCGTAAATCGCGATGTCCCGCAAAATTCGGTTGGTTACCCTAATCAAAGACGGCGCGATAATTGGCGGGCAATAAATTAGAGAAACGCTTCATGTAGCATTAAAACACAAATTTTGTGTGTCTTCCAGTTTCCCGGCTAGACCGCCAAGCAGCGAGCCGACATCGAGAAAATTGGATAGATATTATTCCAATCTGAGCTATAAGCAGCTTCGTAAGCTGGCGGATTTGTACAGATTAGATTTACGGTTGTTCGACTACTCGCTAGAAGACGTACTGGGATTTTCCTTAGCTTGAGTTGTCTCTTAATATTTTATGAGACTAACGCGCGCGGATGTGTTGGACAGATTAATAATATAGCACAAGTAACCTCGTGCACGTTCTTCGATTTGCGTTGAGTAATTCTGCGCTTTCCTGGGAGAGAAAGTTCGATGTTTATTCTTTGATTATGATAATAATAGTGATTTTTTGAGTGCAAATAGTATAAATAATGAAAGACAGATGATAGAAAGAAAGAAAGATAAACAAAAGGTGGTATTATAAAGCCTAGAATTTAAACAGAAATAAGATCTGTTAAGTGAAAATTAGTTGAAACAAACAAACATGAATAATTGTCTCGAGATTGATCAGAACGAGAATTGATATTTTAATAATCGAAGAACGAAATCTCCAAGGTTGGAGAACTTTCAAATCTTAAAATAGTTTCACATATGTCAGGGTCTTTTCTCTTTCAAAGTACAGAATTATTATTACACTATGCAAATACATGTATAGCGTGTCCCGCAGCATTTCACAACGGATTTTTATTCTGTCCGAATGAAATCTGGTATGTACTACCTCGTATCGTGTAATACTATACTGTATCGAGATTTTCTTCCGATCCGTTGCAGCCCGAGTTATCTTTGAGGCTTTTTCTCCAGCCGACTTACAAAATTCCAGTTGCTTTGCAACTGACAATGTCGTGTAACTTGTGTTCATGTTAACATTTCATGCACAACATATTTTAATATCCGTTTCCTGTTGAAATCAATGTTTGATTCGGAAATGTGATAATAATTTATACAAGTAGTATTTACAATAATATTTAATAACATATACATAGAGTGTGCATGTTTATTCACTATATATTTTTTTTAGTTATAATGATCAAACGGGAAAAAGTTTTAAGTGCAATTAACCAGTTTTTAAACGGTAATAAAACAGTAGAATTTTTGAAAACATTGTTTTTTTTTGTAAAAGAGTCAAGATCAGCTACACTTTTTTTTAAATAGAACTATATCTTTTTTATTCGTAGTAGTTATGAAGAAAATCAAAATGAATTCAATAGTAACTCATAATGTTATCTTTTATAGCAAGAAAGAGCGCAGTAAAATAATAATAAGGAATTTCAGTAATATATAATACAAGCATGCAAAAAAATACATCTCCCAATTGATGCGACAAATAAAACTTTATTATTTTGGCGGAGCTTTGTGTTGCAGAAAATGGATTACTTTCAAAACATATCCTGAACACTTAACCTTATTCATTTGTAAAAGAAACATTATTGTATCTTCTGTATCATGTTAATGTATCACGTTATGTAATGTGTAACGTAGCACTGTTAAAAATAAAATTATGAGAGAGAGAGTTACTATTAAATTCGTACTATTGAATTAAGTAAAAATAAAATTATGAGAGAAAGTTACTATTGAATTCGTTTTGATCTTTTACTACGGATAAAAAAGACATAGCTCATTTGGAAAAGTGGAAATAATTTTGATTCTTTACAAAAACAAAAGTTTTCGATATTTTTATTATTGTATGCTTTGCAATTTAAAAACTAATAAATTGCATGGAACTTTTTCATTTGCCCGATGATTGTAACTGGTAAAAAATAGTGAATATAATGAACATCCTGTATGTACATTACTATAAAAATACTACTAAAAATAGTAATAAATCTTATATAATATATTATATAATTATAATATAATATATTATATAATATATAATACAATTTATATATATATATATATATATATATATATATATATATATATATATATA
>NW_022639554.1:107164-179220 GCF_010583005.1 Odontomachus brunneus | reverse complement strand
TATATATATATATATATATATATATATATATATATATATATATATATAGTAATGTATATTTAAATATATATTAAATATATGTTAATTTATATTATAATATAAATAATAGTACTAATAATAATAATACTATTATAATATAAATACAATATTATAATAGTATATAAAATCATAATATAATATTATATTATAATATATCAAAATTTAAATATATATTAATATATATTATTGTTTTTAATTATATATTGTTTTTAATAATATATCAAATATTATATATCAATGCAATATATCCAAATACAAAATTGGTTTATTGGTCGGCTGGAACGGAAAGCAATATCAAGGTAAGCTCGACGTGAAGGATTAATCGACAAGACAATTTTCACGATGAATCACGATGAAATCATTAAGCTAGCTTTATCAATACGAAAAAGCAATCAAAACTGACATCCACACGTGACTAGGTGTCAGAAGGTACCGATATTTTTACAGGACGGCGTAAAGAATACGCGATCGAAATGTGAAGTATTCGATAACCCGCGGAGCACGAATTGCGCGCGTCTCTAATTTTTCGATTATGGTTCTCTCATACACGGAAAGTCATACACATTGGACTCGTTCCGAATTATTAATACGTTTATGCGCACACTCGTGTGACATTTTTAATCGTCTAAAGCGTTTAAGTTCACGCAGAGACGTGCGCCCGTGGCTCGGTATCGCTTATTTTTAAAGTTACGGTGTTTTTAAACATATAGCGGAGCCTCGTGCCAAGAATTTAAGGGTATTAAGGCGAATAAAAGAGCTCGTTTTGCTCGTGCCAAGAGAAAAGTCGCCGCAGGTTTCTCTGACGAGCCGAGTCTCGCATATTAAGCCGCGTGAAATATACGTCGCAACTTTTATATCGGCAATTTATGTAAGAAGACGAAGTGCCGATCTCAGGATATTCCTCTATTTATACGCGTACTTCGGCACACCCGGTGTCCTCGACTAATCTGTGCAACAAAAGATTCGCTTCGCCATTTACGTAACTCGAGCCGCGTCGCACCGTGCGCCGCGGTTACCGCTCTTCGTGCGTTGCCATATTTGCGTTTACATTTGTAATTGCACACATATAGACGATATTTATGTGCGGGAAAAGGAGTGCTTGGTTGGTTTAACCAAATTTCTGTGCTGACACATGAAAAACGAACCAAAAATTTTTATTATCAGAATTCTGTCCATGTTAACAAGATTTTTGGTTAACTAAAACGGAATTCTGGTAACTTTAGCCGAAATCGTCTAGTTCGTTTATACTTCACCAGAAATTTCGTTAATCCAACTAAACGGCTTTTCAACGATATGAGCGTGTGTGTTGTGTGTGCGTGTGTGCGCGCGCGCACGTGAGTGTGAGAGAGAGCTGTCTCGTATTTTTCTGCGTGAAGTTAGTCGAGATTCGAAACGGTGAATATGCATCATTCCGAAAAGGAGCGTGGTAATTTTTCGAAAAATCATAATAATAATCTCGAATTACATGTATTGAATTTTTCGAAATATAATTTTCTTGAAGCATGTAATTTTTCGAAATATAATTTTCTTGAAGCATGTAATTTTGGAAGATTGAAAGCATGTAATTGTTCTGAAAAATGTTGTTGGAAACAATTGTTATTATTATTAACACTATTATTTTGAGAAAACTGTCAATTGCTGTTTTTAAGTTTGCTAATGACTAAATTGATTTTATTGATTAAACTATAATTAATCATTATAGATTTATATAACTATAATTAGTTATTACTGATTTATATAACTATATAATTAATATAATTAATTGTAATTATAGTTATAATTAACCATATCATTAATTATGATTATAATTGTCTAGATATAGCTTCCGGAATGGAGCCGTGTCTTGAATCAGCGATATGCCGACGTTTCGCAAACGTTGCAGTTTGCATCATCAGGGCTGAGAACTCTGATACAGTATCAGAGTTCTCAGCCCTGATGATACAAACTGCAACGTTTGCGAAATGTCGGCATATCGCTGATTCAAGACACGGCTCCATTCCGGAAGCTATATCTAGACATTGTATCAATGGCCGTGAAAGCCTCAAATCTAGTATGATTATAATTATTATTAAATATTTATTATTATTATTATTATCACTTTGAGAAAGCTGTATTTTGCGGTAAATTGTTTCGTTGCATTGATTTAAAAAATTTTCTGAATTAAATCGCATTCTTCTAATATTTCGAAAAAGTCTAGGAAAAATTCGGATTGGAAAATTGTATAAATTCCTTAATTAGGATAATTTTCTAATTAAGGAGTCAATATTTAAATTATTTTCATAAAATATTAAAAAGAAAATTTCTAAATTATTTGAAATCCTTACTTTGAAACGTTACCACGTTTTAAAATTGACACATTATTTAAAACATTTTAAATAAAGAGATTTAAATTATTTTAATATTATTATTTTTAACTTTTTTTAATAAAAAAATTTAATAAATTAACTTAAAAGATTCCAAATTATTTTCCATATAAATTTCTGGACTATGATTTTTCAGAAAATTGTCCTACTTGTCAAGTTTCGGATTTTTCGGAGACGATGCGTGTTCACCTTCGAAGCTACATAGTTACCAGGTGATCGATCGATCGCTCGCCACAACACGTGTGTACAGTGTAGACAGTGCTGTCAGGGGCGTGATGCATTATTCAGCAATAAATATTAATTAAGACATCATGAGCCGATCGCTTTAATTGGCCGATCAGTTTGGTCCGGCCGAATCGATCAGCCGGATGGCCGTCGCGATTCGCACTCGACGAGCATCCGAGGTGAATCGACCTGGCAGGTCTTCCGCCACTGATACGCTCCGCAGGTTTCAATCTAAGTTTAAACCAGTTGCCGTGATTGACGATATTTTCCCGCTGAAAGCGCGGCCGGTGAATCGCGGCGAAGCGGCCGCGCGCGGGAGACGCGTTACATAACGCCAGCTGGAGGTTCAGGTCGGCGATGTCTGTATATTGTCTATCGAGATTGATGTTTGGCTAACGAGCTAAATTTAGGGTGGAAGCTTGAAAGTGACGGACGGCACCTTCGTATTGGCACACATTCGGCTAACGGGAGTGAAAGCCTCGGCTCGATTCGCGCCGCTTGCCTGCTCGAGCGACTCTTCCTGTGTAATTATACCCTCGCCGACGTCGGCAGACGTCCTGCCGGCATCTGGAAGTTCCGGCGATCCGCTTTTCTTTTCGCTCGATTTCGAAGCGATCACACACGCGACAATCGCGTCGACTCATCCGCGGCCTCCTCGCGGCTCCGGGCTCGGATTTAGCGGCGTTTCTGTCAAGCGAAACTTCTCCACAATGCCTTAATATAACTCGAGGTAGCGGAACTCGTTGCTCGAGCAACATCCGCGAGTGGTGGGATCTCGTCTTCTACCAATCCTGGGGCGAGATGGTGCCTCTCGCGCGAAGGTGCGAGCGCCGCTCATCGCGGAGCGCTGATTGAGTGGGTGGGTGGGGCTGGTGGCGATGCGGTTCCTGGAGGAATTTCGGGATCACCGGGGGTCCGAGCGCGGATCCTGCGTCGCGTCACACTAGTCTACGATCGTACGCGAAGTGGTGTGGCACGCACGTCGCTGAAGCCGAGCGAGTGGTCTTGGGGAATTCACGCAGGAGAGGAGTCACCCCGCCAGGTGTCCTCATATTCAATAACATTGGATTTTAAAGCACAACTGTTACCACGACAAAGACTCGAACGTCATCGCCATTAATTCGCGATAATAATCCAATCATTTGTGAGTATAGTCGTTCTTCGAGTGAAGATCGATCGATCGCTCGCCTGCAATCGACAATAATATCAATGAGACATGTATGTAATATGAATAACAAATTCCGGACATCAAAATGAGAATTAAAGGAAAACTTACTATAAATTATTATAAATTAATTTACTGTAAATTAGTTGGGGATATTACGATTTCCGGAGCGCCAAGTTTTGATTGCAGATTCGTCATCTACAGGCCATTAGAAACAAAAGTTCAAGAGTGGCGAAAGTAGCGATCTGGCTTAGTTTAGGAGATATAAAAGTTTTTACTTGCAATTTGCGGAAATCGATAACGACGCATTTATGCCATTTGCAGATTATTGCAGACTATTTTTTCATGTTATTACAAATAATATAGTGGTAGATTAGGTGGTAATTATAGCTCAGACTATAGACTAACCTAAACTGATGCCTAAAACACTAATTTTTTTTAACTTAAAATGTAAAACGGAGTACAGTTTACTAGGAGAGTGGCGCACGCACGGCGACGCTGCTACGACTTCGTTTTCGCGTTCTCGTGACTTCGTGCGTCACTCTCTTATTAAATCATATTTTGTCTATATATATTAATCGATATATATTAATTAATAAAGTTGACTATTATAAAAATTAGGAAAACTGTCATATTGATGACAAGCAGCGACAAAAGGGGGTTCCAACGTGCAAAGCCCAGCAGTCGCATAGCAACATTCTAATAAAAAAAAAAAGAAAAATGTACACATTGTATGGTGTGTCATGTGTATGCTGCTTTGGATACAATTCCACCTTGCGTAGGGGTCTTTGCTAATATTTTCAGTATCCATTTTAGTATATGGTACACTCATCACACATACACTCATATATACACTTACATAAATCACATATTCACACACGGAATGCGAAACAGGCTATATCTTCACGTGATATATTTATTCTGGGTAACGCGAAAATAGTCTGCAAATGACAAAAACGTATCGTTATTGATATTTCCGCAAACTAAAAACCTTTATATCTCTTAAAATAAATTACATCGTCACTTTCACTACTCTTAAACTTTTATTTCTAATGGTTTGTAGATGATAAATCTACACTCAAAACTTGGCGCTCCGGAAATCGTAACTTTGCCAATTAGTTTGTATACTGCAAATTAATTTATTGTAAATTAATTTATACATTATAAATTAATTTATACACTGTGCACTGCAAATTAATTTGTACACTGCAAATTAATTTATACACTGTAAATTAATTTATTGCAGATTAATTTACTGTAAATTAATTTGTACTGCAAACTAATTTACTGTGGATTAATTTGTAAAATGTAAATTAATTAATTTACACACTGCGAAGCGATCTTGCTAAGTTCGCGGGGAACGATCGATCGACTTTCGAGCTGTGAAGAATGGGAGCAGGAAGCAATCAGGATGGTGCGTTCAGTGAGTAATGAATTTCACCTGTAACGACAGAGTGTGCTGCCCCTACCGGCCAGAAAATGCCACAACCGGACCACGAAACGAAAAACCTTCTGATGACGTATTTGATCCTTATTCTCCTATTGATCTCGCTCTGGTTACTATACTCGGGGATGTTTTAATAAACACGGCACATTCCTCATCATGGTAAGTGTCAGTCACATATACTTGGCTCTTGATTTTTACCCGCGAAATGACATCTCGGCTTGGACCCAGTGACCCGAATTCTCGCATTTTCTCATTACGCGATCTTGACTCTAATAATATCGCGAGTAACAGTGGTACGAAAACAAAATTCTTCTTAGTCGAAGGATGAAGTATTAGAAATAAACTTCATGTTCCTCTAAGATAACAAAAGCTTGCGCTTGGAATTCGGCTGCGGGATAAGAAGGTATTGTTATTGTTGGCCATTGAAATCTCCGAACAGTGAGCGGCTCACTCACTTTCATCTCATTTATTCTCCCTGCTTCCCCTGCTACTCGGCATCGTTCGTTTTGAGCTGTTGATTTTGTTAAGTTGGTGCAAAAAGTTTATAATGTCAAACAAAGCAGAAAACAAAGTTATTCTATTTTGAGAGATTAATAATTTTATTTTAGATCTTTGCGATTTAACGAGTACTTGTTATTTTCTTTTTAGGAAGCAAGCTTTTCACGAGAATTTAATTGAGAAATGGCAAATCTTTTGCACTGGCTTAGTGCTTATTCTACACTAAAAAGAAATATAATTTCATTATCAGTGAAATTTTCATATATATGGTTTCAAGAGAATTCGTCTAAAACCAAAATATTCTACCATTCAAGAAAAAAAATCCTACATGGAATTTCTGCTTTTAGAAACAATTTTGCGTCATAAGGATTCCAGAAGTTATGTGTTCTTCAACCAAATACAGACAAATTTTTGTCTCTATATAGTTGCAAGGTACTTTATTTCCTCTAAGTCCATGCTTTGAGTGAAGTCTTTTATGAAAAGAATACCCTCTTTCTAAATAATTGGACTATTAATCGGAAATCTACTAGATATAATTATAAATTCTTTCCTCTTTTGAACTAAGAGGAATACTTGAAGTTATTTTACTAATTAAGAAGAAGAGCTGTACTATACACTGAGAAAAAGATACTTGAAACTTGATTTGTGGGACATAAAGTTTCTTCACTTTGAATAAACTTTATATTTCACAAATAAATTTCAAGCATTTTTTCCTCAGCGTAAATAAAGGACAAAATTTCTTCAACTTCAACAAAAATGTATCTGGAATATTTGTTTTTGGTTGTAAACAAATCTTCCTGAAGCCATATAAAAGGATTTCGGATGCACTCTAACTTTCTTGGAGTGAAACTTCACTCTAAGGTAGTGAACATTGCGCCAGTCGAAGTTAGAGCGAGAATTTCACTCCGAGCGAGTGAAAACTCACTCCAAACGAGTGAGAACTCATTCCAAGCGAGCAATTTTTTCACTCATTTGGAATGAGTTCTCACTCGTTTGAAGTTCTCGCTCTAACTTTGACTGGCGCAATTTTCACTACTTTGGAGTAAAGTCTCATTCCAAGAAATTTAGAGTGTGAGATTATATTTTTTTAGGTGTACATTGCGCCGATAAATTGTCGGAGTCGTTGATTATTACGATCGTACAGCGCCGAATCGGCCTCAGAATGCAGGCATGATGACATTTTAAAAGTGATACGTCGTATTTTAGGGCTGAAGAACAATGAGAACACGTGTCGCACGCGGGGGACTCAGGATCGCCATGGACATCTCGTTTGAAGCTCATCGGTTCTCTCGCCATCACTTATCGTACTTTCTACAACTTAGGTGCCTTGGAGATACGTTCCGCGCAAATCGCTTCCCCATTGTTCGGCAGTCGATCTCCGCACTGAAGAGAAATACTTGAACATTTATTTGTGGGATACAAAGCTTATTTCTGTGAAATAAAGTTTATACCCACGTGACGTCTACTTCTACGAAAATAAACTTTATATCCTGCAAATAGATTTTTTAGCATTTCTTTTTCAATGCGCGACCAAGACCACCGCTCGCTTCCGTCGTTTCCCCGCTCGCTTCCGTCGTTTCAGAATGATTCCGGGGGAAACGCGGGGGACAGAGAAGCGAGGACGCCCACCGCGAAGACGGCCTCGTCGCTTTTTCGATTTCTCGCGGTCGCAGAAATCGGCTGCCTCGCTGAAAATAACTTTCTAGTTACACGTTACGCTAATTAATCTCTTCTTAGACGAGGAATGGCGGCGGCCACGAGCCGATACTCATTGTTCACGAGGGCGCCTTCGCGTTTGCCGATTCACCGCGTCGTCGTTGTCAACTGAACCCATTCGGGAGAAATCGCCGATCGTCAATAAATTATAATCGCCAAGGACAGTCCCCCCCGAAGCGGCCGTCGTCGCGTTGGGCCGCCGTCACTCCTTGTTATCTTCGGTCCCACGATATATGTCACGCGTTTCCTTCGCAGATTTGCTCGCACTGTATCTTCGACGATAGCACAGACGACGAAATAAATCTCTTGGTTCGGAATGCCGGCTGAAGTTTATTTTGCTAGTAACTTATCGCCACTCCGGAAATAGCTCTTCGTTATTACGCGCTCACGTGGGTGTTGCGTGTCCGCGAGATCCGGGAGGCGAGGCGAGGCGGCGCCGCTGATGCGCGACAAGGGCGCAATTTCGCCAAAAGAGAGAAGGGACGGGCGGAAGGGAGGAAAAGAAGAGAGGAAACGCGCCGTTTCCGCCGCAGCGTGCACGCAACAAGTGCAGAGACATCGCCGGCGGCGATGGAGAAACGTGCGGATGATGATAATGATGATGATGACGGCGACGTGTCAGCGGTACGTGGGCGTTTTTCCAAAAATAGGATCGGCGCCTCCAGCTCTCTCACGGACGAAGTTTCGGCCGAGGTGTCGTCCGCGCGTAGAGAAACTAAATCAGTATTTTCGACAGCCGTCGCGAAAATAGCCCGCATGATTAGCACGCACTTCAATGTTCGCCGGCAATTAGCCGTTAACGAAAAGCTTTCAGGAGCTTATGTAATCTTGGGATTCCTGGGAACTCATCGGCTCGCGCGCAAGTATCGAATTACTATATATATATATATGTACACACACATATATATATGTACATACATATATATACACACATATGCATATTCGAAACTTCAGAGATATTCCCCGAGATATATATATATATATATATATATATATATATATATATATATATATATATATATATATATATATACATATATAAACACCTTTGGGTCCACAAAGCGTTCGCTTTTCGCCGAACTTCAGCGATTCGTACTGTCCATTAGTTTTGACAAGACTTGTCGGAATTAATGGGCGGAATATCAAGTAGAAATGTAGCAAACCGGTCTGAATCAAAATTTAGTAGCTAGCTACTACAGACTAGATTAAATTTTCCAGTTTGTTACTATTCGTTAGTGATTGATTAATTAGTATAATTATATAATAACATTGATTAAACAATCATTAGCGAATTAGTAACTAATTTTGTTGTTACTAATTCGCTAGTAATTGATTAATCAAGGTGATTATATATTTACATAATTATATACATATATAATTATATAAATATAAATAAACAGATTATCATATATATATGTAATATAAAGAAATATATAGATTTGTTTTAAAAATATTGACAGCTAACCGGCTGGGTTTGAGTATGTATGTGTGAGTATATAAAAAATATATATGTATAATAACAAAAATAGAATTTAATAGGGTCACTATTAGTGAACTCAGTCAAGTAATTTGTAACTCCTCAGTATATGAGGAGCGCGCAGAGCCATGACGATACTTCTAACATTTAAAAAATTATTATATTATTGCATAAAAATATCATTCACGTTGTAACCACTTGAGTTTTTTATATCGTGCATTTGGTAGATCGTAAAATTTAGCATTTCTTTAGCTAATTTAGTAATTTATTTTTCAATCAATGTTTCCGGAGGAACAGAAGCCCCGGGATGAAATACAATTTTCAGCGACTAAACGCCGTGCGCTTATTTCAATATTTTATAGCGGAGAGACACAACTCTCTCTCCTCTTCTCTCGGCAGTGGGCCAAAGGACACAATCACAAGAAAATGTAGATATAAAAACTATGATAAATATTGACCCAGTTAACAGATTGGGTAAATTTATAACTAATATATACAATTGGTTCAGAATATATAATGTAATTTTTATTATAATATTTTCTTCGTGCAGGAGGTTTTTGCTCAGTTAATTGTCTCAATTAAGTTGTAAAGTAACCAAATGTTCAGATGGATGTTTTTGGTCGGAAAACGGAGGATTTCTTGTCACAGAACACAGAATTTTCTCTCTCTAATCAATTAATAAAAAAAAATAACTAATTTTTTGCATCAATCTAGTAACATGAGGGACTGTGGGTTGGTGACCAAGCGTGATCTCGAGACTAGAGTTTCCAACCCCGATACCCCGGCACGAATTTACGATCCTGAAAATATTCGAGATTCAACACCACAAACCCCAAAATTTCGGGATTGCAACCTTTAGTGTTTAATACCTGTATAATATTTATACAGGCATACAAGCAAACAATACAGACATACAGGCAAAAATTTTACCTTAATAACTATTATTCGTCAATATCTATATTGATTGATATTTTCATGTTTATTAGAGATATATATTTATATTCACAATCTAATTCTGAATAAGTCAATTTGGATACATTATTTTTTTTGGGTGAATTATTATTTTTAAGATTTTCTTCAAAATAAAAAAAGAGTTGATTTATATTTTTGACCTCAAAAGCTCTATTTTTTACTTTTAATTTTATTTTCACAAAATCTATTTATATTAATGACAGTATAAGTGTTTTGTTTTTGTTATTTTTATTATTAAAATTGCGTTTTCTAGTCCTAAGTCTATATACATTAAGTATAGAAATATTTTATTTATTAAAAGTTTTTGTTAATTGTTTTAAAGATCTCATTTCTCAATAGAGTACTAGAAGCTATCCTTTATTTTAATTTATGTTTAAAAATTTTCCTTACTTGATTTTCATTTCCATTTATAATATTTTATATTATACGTAATTATACGTATATTATACGTATAATTAAATACGTATATTATACATATTTAATTATACGTATTATACATATTTATACGTATTATACATATTTATACGTATTATACATATTTATACGTAAGAAAGTTAATAAATGTTGAGTTTTATGAATTCTATGAATATTCTTTTTATTTTTGTTCGCATGTATATAATCTCGGGATCAATTTGTCGGGTTCCCGAGAATGAGTTCACAAAATCCTGAAATCCCACGCTCATAAATCGTATCCGGAATTGGAAACTACTCGGAACGAATTTCCGCGCGGCAAACCTGTCATGTCCGTGGTGGTGCTCGATCGTCACGTCAAACGCTCGTTGTGCCCGTGCATGTTGCTATTTCGAGTACGAAATCCTCACATTATTGCCAACATTATCGGGACAGGTGCGTGCAGGTGTACGGATGATGAAACGCACATTAAGTGAGATACGTAGTGCGCGAGAATTAGCGGCGTCGTGTTGCGCAACTGGCTGTACGAGACGCGGATAGGTGGAAAGTCAATGGATCGTCGATTTTTCGGGTGAAGACTTCTGTTACCGTGAGACGACCAAACACTTACCGGATACTCGCCGTATAACAAATATTTTCACGGGCGTGGACTCAAGTATTACGGCAGCGTTCCAGTAACCGCTCGAAATAGACTTAATCGTTCCAGATTCGTGTCCGTGCCCGATGTTTCCGGGCCAGCCGCACGCACGATGTGCCGAAGTGTTCACTGAGCACGCAGTTGGCAGCGTCGATCAGCGTCGTACTTTGCGCGACCACCTTTGACTTCTGCGTTCGATGAACGAGATAAACGACACGTATCTGCTCTGCGATTATTTTACGCATGCGTTTTAACGTCGTCATCGTGTAAATACAACCGGTGATTGAAGCCCCACTATCAGAAATACCGTTTCCATACCGGTTTATTTCACTAATATTACGTAACTATCGAAAAAGGAGCTGGTTTGCAAAGCCGGTGTTATAAAACAAAAATATACGTGCACACGTACGTACGATATACGGGAAAAATTTGCTGGCAAGTAAAACTTAGAAAAAAAATAAATCATCTTCAAAAGTTTTGGAAAGTAGGTACGCCTTCTAAAAAGTAAATTTCGAAAGTCCTAAAAGATAAAAAACCTCTGTTCGATTAACTGGATAGGATTAACCACACTGTTAGAAAAGTTTTTAAAAATAATAGCATTTTTGTAAGTAAATTTAAGAATTTGATATTAAAATTAATAATAGTGAAGATTTTCATAACATTAGGATTATTAGTTATAAATTAGCTATAATATTTCATATTTCTTATGAAATCTAATATTTTCTATCTTATATTCCATGTTTTTTTATTCCATATTAAATTTTGAAACATTATAACACATTACGATATGTTAGAATAATTTTTCTAATATATCATAGATACGAAACTGTTTCGGTCACGTGGCCTGAAAGATTCAGCTAATGACCTTTAAAGCATCGTGGCCTTCATCGAGATTTCAACGGAGCTATCCAAAAATCTTTTCATCGGTTCTCCTTAATGCTATCGCAGAAGTTGTGCATCGCTATATTGTGATTTTAATCGTTGATTATGATTTTTTATAACTATGTGTTATTAAATATAATATTGATGTTATTTTTATTTTATTATTATTTTTTATAACACAGTTATGTAAAAAAAACCTCACATCCCAATTATTAAATTTAATACGAAGTTTTCTAACAATGCAGACAAAAAGCTTGCTGACGAGAAATAATATCTGTTATTGTGACCGAGAATTAGGGTCGCGATTAATTAATTATTTTTTTAATTATTTATCGACGATTAATTGACGATTAATAATTGATAATTAATTTGAGCAAATTTAATCGAAAACGTTCCATTGATGATTGATATGAGCGAAGGGAATTAAAGATTGTTCAGTTAATAATTGAACTTAACAAATTTAATTAGCCGTTTAATTGACAATTGAACTTAGAAAATTTAATAAAATTAATTAATTAATTGACAATTGATTTGAACAGGTTCAATCTTTGATTCATCGAAGATCACTTTGTGACGATTGATATGTTCAGTATTTTTTTCAACGCGTTCTACTTAATCATTAACATTTTCCACAAAGTCACGATACTCTAAGAACGAATATTATACATGAAACCAATTGTAATCTTGAGCAATCGAACGTTTTTCAATTGAACAATTGAATTTGCTTATATCAATCGTCAATGAAACAGCTCTTAATAGAATTTGCTAAGTTTAATTGCCAAATAAACGGCCTTCAATTAAATTGGCTAAGTTTAATTGTTAATTGAATGATCTTTGATTCCCTTCGTCCATTGATTGAATTTGTTGAGATTAATTATTAATTAAACATTCTTCGGTTGATTTTGCTTGAATCAATCGTTAATTAGATAAACTGTAACATATTTGTTCAAATTAATTATTAAATTGAAAAAAATTTAATTAATATTTTCGCAATATTTAATTAATAGTTTCTCTGTCAAGAACATCTTGACATTCAGCTATATTAAAACTTGGTTGAGATAACTGAAACAATTGGTTGAGCAGAAATGATGCTACAGCAATCTTTCTGTTCCGTGTTTCTCGTTCAGTCTCGAGCAACAAAAAATTCAGTTACAGAGTTAAACAGAATTAGATTTTTCCCGTGTGTGAAATTTTAATTTTTACTACAACATTTTTCCCGTGTACATATAGAACAAACTGAGAACTTCCTTTCTTTGAAGTCGGTTAACGATATCGGGATCTAGTTTTTGCCTACGGATTCTGTAACATTTAATAAGTTTCGTTATCCTTACGTCGCCGTTACATAAATATAATGCACAATAAAAAGTCTGCGCAATATCGATGCTTGCGACACGGTCGTTATGAAATTGGAGAATCGGCCTACTAAACATAACACATAATATAATAGGCGCGCGACGGCGTTCCACGATAACGATGTTGGTGCTGAAAGTTGCAGAATAAGCCCACAGCACGATAAACATGTAATACAATATTTATATCGTCGCTCGATACACTCTCGCTGCTGCGTGGCGAAATATCTTCTCGGGCGGTCACTTTGATTTCTTCGAATTGCGGTACGACTGGAGATACAGTCCGATGAAATAGAAAATCTCCACGGCACTTATGAAACTCGCCCCCACGAAAAGACTAAATATGCCGCCCACGGACGCTAAAAAGAAACAAAACAGAGTTTTGCAATTATGAATTTCTTTTTGCTATTTTGTTCTCTACTTTTTCTGGCGAAAGACTTAAGACTTAAATCAAAAAGACTTGAATTATAAAGAGAAGGAGACTGGTAGATCTGGGCTTACAAACAGAAAATGCTTTTTGCTTCTCAACGAGGTCGTAAAGCGACGCGCGTTGTACAAATAGAAGAGTGAAAAATCATTTACCTAGCAGGTATAATTCATCGGCGATCGGGATCGTGTCGGTCATGGTGAAAGTTTCATAATTCATGAACACTTTTACTATCGATTGCGCTTCCGTCAAATTTTTGCTGCAACACGTAATTCGCAAGAATTTATCCATGGTTGTGAAAATTATTTCTCAAAAAGACTCGGTAACTTGATAACGATAACGTTATCGTTATATGGAAAAAAATCTCAGTTTGTGTAACTGAATAGAAACGAGGCGAAAATTTGGCGGTATGAAAGGATATTTCTGTTACCACAAACATTTATCTAGACATTTAACTGTATTAAAACTCGGTTGCAATAACTCAGAAAAATTGAGTAAAAACGAGTAAAAACTTTCTAAGTTAAAAACACTAATTTAAAACACTAATTTAAAAACACACTTTTAATTAAATTTGTCAAGCTTAATTGTTAATTGAACGATTATGTTCAATTAACGTATTAGTTAAAATCAATTATTAAATTGAGTTTAATTAATATTTTTATAACTCTGAATATACGCATATACGCATTCAATATATGTGTATATTTTTTATATAAAAAATTTAAATATTCGTATTTATCTAAAGATCAAAGCAATATATATACAGGGTGTCTCATTTTAACTTTTACACCAAAATATCTCCAAATGTACAAAAAATACGGAAAAATGTTTCAAACAAAAGTTATATGGTTCGATGGAAGATATAAGAAGATACCATTGGTTTGATCTTGGGTGGCGCTGCCACTTCAAGAAAATACAAGAAAATGCAGTACTAAAAAAAGTTAATTAAAAAGTTCTGAAAACATTTTCAGAGCTCTATGAAAAGAAAATAAACAATTTTTATCTCTTGCTATTTTTCAGTAAAGTTGATAGAATTCGGGTAAAAAATTATTGAATCTAATAATTTTGTAGATATTTCCGTAAATATCTTAGAAAATAGAGGTCGTATAAAAAATGTTTTTAAATAAAAATTGTTTGTTTCTTTACGTAGAATAAAATTCCGTAATAAAAATATATGTTTCTATTTAAAAAAGCAAAGTTGATCTCGACCTGACCTTGGCGGCGCTACCTAAGGTGAAACTAATGGTACCTTCTTAGATCCTCCATCGAATTATATAACTTTTGTTTGAAACATTTTTTCATATTTTTTGTACATTTCAAGAGATTTCGGTGTGGAAGTTAAAATGGGACACTCTGTATAAGGATGACCTGGATTAGATATGATTCCGCAATTGGTATCATCTAAAATTTACTTTATAGGAATTATTTCTCAATAACCGAGTTTTTGTAGTGATCTCTAAGGTCAACTGATCTTACTAGATAACGGAAAATTTAATCACATTCTAACGGAATTGTTTCTCCCGTGTATTTTGAGAAATAACTAGTGGTTATTGTTACTCAAGAAGTAATAAGAAGCTATAATTCCTGTTGCCTTTACACCCATTTTGAAGACTCTTTTATAATACATATTTTTTATAAAACGTATTTTGTGTACATATATTTTACAGGAAAAAAGCTCGGATCGTGTAATTGATTTTCCGTTACCTGGGGATTAGACTATAACTCGGTTGCAGGGATAGAAAGATTCCTGCAGTAGATTTTTATTACTCAAGTCAAGTCAATTGTCCTCGTTTATTTCAAACAAATTTTAATGCAACTGAATGTTTTTGATCACAATATTAGTCGTTAATCATTTCTCTTCGTCGAATTTTCGTGTAGTGCCGTCTAATAGGCATTCAGTTATACAAACCGATTTTTTGTACATAAACATATATTTACAGTATATTACGAAATATGTAATAAATAACAGACTTACTGCCCGGGCCAAGAATTGGACTCATGTCTGTTCAGTATACCTATTGACGCTTGCGTATCGTAAAATATATCCCAACATGGAGAATAGCATTTGCACGTAATATTTACTGAGGGGTCTTTCTGAACCATTCGTCGTATGTTGTCCGCGTTCTCGTAGAGACAATCGAAGTTCGCCCAATCGCAGATCTATAGAAATTATTTTACTACTAGAAATATACATCGAAAGTACATTAATTCGAACATCTTCGTGTGTTCCTTAATATATCAAGTTATTGCAAAAAATTTGTCGTGTTTGTCAAATAAAATAGAGAATGAAATCACCCGAGAGGATCAATCATTTTTACAAATTAAACCAACAACATCGACTTAATTTTAATAAACAAAATTAACAACATCGGAAACTTTTTAGGCATCTAACGAGAGCGTACCATTTTTTTTTAATGTACACGGAAAGATACATATTGCAAGTAAATGTTATTTGTTTCAAATATTTCACAAGTTTATATATTCGCAAATCTATCACACGTTCTTATTATAAGCGCGCATCAAATTTATTCAAAACATTTTTTTGAAACATATAACGAGAACTCCTTATTTTCCTTTTAACTCTTACAATCCGGAAAGCCACTATAGTAACGTGACGGGAGTGTCATGGCTTTTTACTAGTTCCTTCGACGTACATGAAAAAAAAGAATCTAATTTAATCTAATTTATATTATCTAATTTAAAGACTGTCACTCTCACTCAAAAAATCGCGCGGACTGTAAGGGTTAATGCCTGCTTATAATTAATTTTTTTTCTTAATAAAATAATAAAATAATGACAAATCTTTTGACTTAATGAAATACGATGACACGAAGAAATGCGATTTCCATTTACTTTTAAAGAATATTCAATCGCCATTGACTCGTAGTAGTATGGCACGCAGCCGCAGATCTCGAGGGAAGCTCGGATGGAGCATTCGGTAAAGCAGTTGGAGTATAGATACACGGGAAGGTACTTCAGTGAAACATCAATGGCATCCACGCAATGCGGAGTTTGTTCGTTGTCCTTCTTACGAAAGTAGCCATTGAGTTTCTTTCTGATGCTTGGATTTACGGCGACCTGTCGTGGGAAGATGTCGGACATATCGAAAGGATCGACTTTGATATTTTCTGTTAAATTTTCCCTTGTAAAGAGCTTTCATTTAATCACCCGCAATTCCTGCTGTGCTTGTAGTAGATGCCTTTTAGCGATGGGGCCGAGATACTCCAGAGGATGATGGGCGTACACCTATTTTAAGAGAAAAAAGAATGAAAATAGAGAAAAGAAAGGATCAGTGATTTTAGAACTTTGTTCACATATTTACGATACATATTTACGAAGAGCGCAAACGAATACGCAAGTTTATTTCGATGTCGCGTCTAACCCCAGACAACATAATATCTAAAATCGGGACATAAGACGTCTTAGAGATCATGTCTTTAAGATGTCTTTCAGACAATTTACGTATAAATGTCTTTAAGGCGTCTTAAAGATTATCTTTAAGATGTCTTATGTCCCGATTTTAGACATTATGTTGTCTGGGACTAATCAAGAGAAGAGAGGAGCGTTTACGCCATGCCAATGTCAATGTCAACAGAAATATTATTTCTTGTCACCGAGTTTTCGACTGGTCTCTATTCAGTATTTTTAGGCGTTAATCGATTAAAATTGTAATTATCTAAAATAAATCAAATTCAGTAGTCAAAATGAATTAATCGCCATATATATAATCACGAACAATTCAATCAATTGATGAATTTAATTGTTAATCAAGCTTTAATTTGATTGTACGCTTAACTTGATTATATTAACCTAGTTAATAAATTAATTTAACAAAATAATATAATAGTAAATTATACATTAAAAAGGAGATATTTGCGTTTTAAAAATTGCAAAAAACTAATAAATTCTGTGAAAATGGATTATTTTTGTATAAAATAAATATGTTAAATATGTAACAAAGTATATTTTTTACTTTTTTGTGGAATTATGTGTTAAATATAAATGAAATATAACTATAATTCGATAATACCTAATCACTACATTAAATTAAAAAATATAAAAAAATACGTCAAAATTAGCAAACAGCGTAAACTTTAACTTTCTTGAGACAAGGGTTAGAGTTGGAATTTTGGACCAAAATTTTTAATTTTGAGTTTTTAGACCAGGCATCACTAGAAAATGCCTGGGGAGCAAAGATTTTAGATACTTTGGTTTTTCCGGAACATCTTACTGCGATGTCTTTTCCGTGTTAATTTTCCAAGATAACGATTGCTCTTTTTACCGTTATTCTAAGAAATATCATTGCGTTAGCGTTATTATTATTAACAAAAGCAATAATACTGTTATTAAATTATTACTGGAAAAAGTGAGAAACTTGTACCAAAATGCCGACGGAGTTGGTCGAATATTTAATGAACTCTCCGGTGCCGTCATTCTCCATCAGCAATTTCGGGTGAATAATAACCGTGAGGCCATACGTTGATCCGAAGTAAGCAGTTCTAAGGTACTGGACGGGGTACAACCAATTTCTGACAGTTGAAACACAGTTTGAAAACAGTTGCAATAAACGAACAATGCCACGATAATTTAAGTACAATTAAGTGGAAGTAATCACTTTTCGCTGATGTAATGTTCCAGCTGGAAATTGAAGGAGCAACATATACCCTGCGAGGTATGAGAGGCTTTAAATATTTGGCTGCAGTTCATTTTTACTCCATCCCACCAACAGGATTCTACCAGGTCTTCACAAGGTCGCAGTAACTTCACCAATTCCAATAGCGTAATATTATTATACTCCAACAGCATCCTTAAATTATTTAGGTGATTCCTACCACCGGGGACGCGCTCACTTGAAAATGCAACCCCGTATCTGAAAGATTTTATAGCGTAGCGTGTTAAATTGATGCATTGAGCGTCGCAGTGATGGGCACCGGTGATGGGCACTATGATACAGAAACCGGGTCTAGAAGTTACACGGGTCAGTTGTCACAAAGTTTATATCTGGCGTAATAAGTGAAAGAGTATATTTTTCTTTATAGTATAGATATTATCTCAAGTAGAAAAATTAATCAGAGTACGCATTAAATCTGTAAAAGCTCTAGTTAGGTATGCCCTAAGTTAGGCTTGCCTTCATTGAGCCTAGATATGGCCAAAAAAAAGTAAATTCGGAATGGAATTTTAATAAATAGATCCTGAATAAGCATTGACGTAGATGTCCCAAGATAGGTCTACTTTTGTCGGGCCTAGACATAGCCAAAAGAAGCAAATTTGAAATGAAATTTTGTGAATAGGTCTTGAGTAGTCTCTAACGTGAATGCCTTTAATGAGGCTTGCCTTTGTTGAGCCGAGAACTGGCGTAGAAAGATATATTCGGAATGGAATTTTAAATAAATCTAAGTCAGCTTGTCTTTACAATGCCTAGACAGAAGTAGGGAAAAACTATGTAAGCCCTTTTTGGGTCCCGTTTCAAACGTTTTGGGTTGTTAGTTGGGTGTACAAAATAGTTTATGACAAAAATATCGCATGTGGTATTTGTAAGCACTTTTTTGGACGCGGTGCAAAAATTCTTTCTTATCTCTATTTTTATTGGCTCATTGGTTTTGGAATTTTTAATCACAATCTGTTCTTAGTTATAAGAAATGTTATAGATTCATCTAATTTTCCTGCAATTAGTTTTTCGGTTCAACAATTACTGTAACATAATTTAAAAATATAATCTCTATTATTTCAAATGATTGTTCGGGTTAAGTTAAATGGGATTAATTATCACGCGTTCTGAATCCGTCACGTAGTTATGACGTGATTTTACAAGAGTATGGAGATATACGCAATAATGTATTATATTGTACATGTCATAAGAATAAATCTGGGTATAAGGTTCTATAGTTATTATTTTAAAAAATTTATTATTTATTATTATTATTAAAATTATTATCTTCTTAGGTCAATGTTTGTATCTGATTATAAGATTATCACAAACTTTAATAAAACAATTAAAACAGAAATAATTTGTCTTATTTACATGAAAAATATATAACAACTAATCTTGGGGATATAGGGTGTGTAGTCAATACTTGACTATTTGCATAACTTGACTTACAACTAAAAGATAACCTCTAAAATGACAGATTGTTGATAAGTCTAACGTGACTATTTTCGCGATAAAATGTCGTATTGTTCAGTGGCTTATCCGGCTCAGAATTTTCATTTTGGTCAAATTTTCAATGAAAGTATGTCAGAAACTAAAGTCAGAAGCTAAAATTAATACAAATGATCTAGTTAATAAAAATAACTCAGTTATTTTTTAGTTATTTTTATGAACTTTATTAGCTATACTCAATATATAAAAATAATTCAAAAACTAAAGTTAGGTAGAAAATATATATATTTCCTTTGAGTATTATTGACGTAAGTTTTCGATTACGAACATCCCGACTAAGATTGGCAGTCCTGAGCTTGTTTTTTCAGAATTTAATATTAAGAACTAAGATTTTATTGGGATTACAACTATTGCAACATCAACAATTTTGTCGCTCTTTGGAATCAATTCTCATCCCTCTGTGGGAGTGATATTACTCACTGAGGATGTTTTTGATATCAAATAGATCGCAATGTAAATTAGCCGAACGCGTTACTCTTGAGACCCACATGAGCGACGATCTTCTTTCAACCGTCGGTCACTTTGCAGATCACGCTTGCTATTAATGAACGAACACGTACTTGAGCAGAAACATGGCTGTGGTGCTGTTGATGTTGTCCGGCAGATGCAGACGCGCCAGCAACTTTTTGCGTCTCGCGGCCAGCGGCGGTATTAAGGGGCAAAGAGTTACGGCCGGGAAGGGAATCTTGAATATCGGCTCCTCGAAGGATTCGACGACGGTGCGAAGCGGGTCGGCAGAGTAACGCATCCAGATGGTGCTGACCATCCAAATTAAGACTGAAAGAACAACGAACAAACCTTGACGCTTGAAATTGCGACAGGCTTCAACGAATCTTCTATCTCGTTACAGCTCGTCACTTGGTGATATAAGAGAATCTCACTTTGTTGTGAAATCTATAAGGTATCTGAATTTAACGAGTCTGACTAACACTGCAAGCAGTGGACGTTGCTCCAACGTCCACGTGTGATGTTGCAGCCATAGATTAGTGTTGGGTATTAAATCGAAGAAAACTTTTTTCGCTAAAATAATCAGTAAATAAATCATTAATCAATCATCATATACATAATCACACAACTAATTGAATCTATTGATGTGTATAATCAATTACATTTCGATTACTAATTTAGAATAATTAATTTCATTAATCGATAAAATCATTTGTGATTTTATATATGACGATTGATTAACTTCGATTATTGATTTACCGACTATTTTAGTCAAAGAAAATTTTCATCGATTAATCCCCAACATAGATTTGTAGACATAAATTACGCTTTCTTATAGATTTTTTTTTTACATGTTTGAAGACGAAATTAGAATGAGTTATATTCTCCTGTTGACAGACATTCGATTTTCGTCTAGCTTGACTTTGTCTAGTTAGCTAGCCCTAGTAGGAGTCAAGCACGACAAAGATCGAATATCTATACTAACAGGACATTGCTTTCTAGCCAGGATTCCATTTTTATGAAGTGCTCCATCTACGTATATAAGACTATGTGGATCTGTTGTAATATACCTATATTTATCATTGTTGGGAAACAAGCTTAAGACATGTCCCTTCAGACTGTGCCATAGAGATTCATTTTATTGTATCATGTGCCAGGGTGTTGGGTAGTAATTAGTTAAAAAGTTAAAAGTTAAGTTAAAAAGTTAAAAGTTAAATAGCTTTAACTTAGTTACATTTTTATAATTTTAACTTTTAACTTAACTTAGTTACATTTTATCGGTATCTATTAACTTTTAATTTAATTATTTTGAAGTTAACTATGCCATAAAGGTATCGCGAGATGTTGAAAGACTATTAATTAGAGCAGGAGGGCTAATTTTCGACAATCTTCGAGGAAAAATGTCCGATAAAAATTTCGAGAAAATTTTATTATTTAAATTTAATAAGTATCTGTAAATAAAACATCCAAATAAGGTGTATATTTGTTTTTTCCCGTTATTTGTAAAACTGAAGACATGAAATGAAACAAATTTTACTCTTAACTTTTTAATTACTTTTTAATTAACTTTTTAACTTAACTTTTAATAATTAATTCAATTAATTTCATTATGGATTAACTTGATCTTAGCTAAGTTAAATTTTCAAAGCCAATAACTTTAACTTAACTTAGTTAAAAGAAAAGTTAATTTACCCAACCCTGATGTGCACTCATTCGCTTTTATCAAATTGTCTTTGATTAACCCTCAAATTCCTCAAAAAAAAATAAATGAAAATTCGAGACATATATAGGAAAATACTGTTCAATTGTTTTACATTCTACGCATAAATACGAGACATATATAAAAAAACATTTAATCTTATATTCTTAAGAAACAATAGGGAAAGAAGTGTGGTGCATAAAAAATAATAACATTTATATATTTTCATGAAATTTAATTTGTAATGAAAACTAGTATATTAACATAAAAATACTTATTTTTTATTGAAATTAGGCAAAAACTTTATTGAAGAAATAAATGTTTTAAAGAAATATTAAGGAAAGAAAAATTTTATTGGCATCGATTTCGAACTTGAATTTTCACAGTCGCTATTTTGCATGTTTCGGCAAGAATGACTCCGGGAACGGTTGCCTCGTACTCAATAGGGACCAAACAAGTTTGCCATAGTGGGGGCAAAACGATACATCAACTCACTGACAAATGGTAACAAAGAGAAATTTTTACCAGTAAAAATTTCTATGGAATTCGCACCAGTAAAAATTTCTATGGAAGTTACGGTTGCGCGGTCGGAGTGTGGAATTTGAGGGTAATACCTTAATAATAGAAAACAGGGCTATTCAGTGTGATGTGTTCTATTTATATGGTGGTGTCTCATGCTTAAATTCATACACCCTGTATATAGAACATTCATATACCCTGTATATAAAACTAACAAGGAACACTACCCAAGTGTGATACGTCATTTTTCTTGAAACTCAACACGCACATAGCATATGACATGATATTTCATATGTGATATTTTATATTGGCCCGTTCTTTAATTTGCAGAATTATTTAGATAATTGTTTAAACAAAACTCGAAGTGACGATGTACCTAAAAACTGATATCTATAAGCCCATAATATGTAAAACTACAACATATAAACCTAAAAACTATAAGCACGTAAATTCATCTACTCAAAGCCCATAACTCGAAAACCCATAAACCCGTAAACCTGAAGTCCAAAACTCTGTTTATAGACTTTTTTCGCTAAAATAATCGATAAATCAATCGTTAATCAATCATCATATATATAATCACACAAATAATTGAATTTATTAATGTGTATAATCAGTTACATTTCAAAATTCGATTACTAATTAAAAATGATTAATTTCATTAATCGATAAAATTATTTTGATTTTATACATAACGATTGATTAATTTCGATTATTGATTTGCCGACTATTTTAGTCAAAGAAAATTTTCATAGATTAATGCCCAATATAGTTTATAGACATCTTGTCTATAAATAATCGTCTAAATAATTGTACAAATTAAAAAACATGCCGATATAAAATATCATATATGAAATGTCATGTCATATGCTACGTGTATGCTGAGTTTCAAGAAAAATGGCGTATCACATTTGGGTAGTGTTCGTTGTAAGTAAGATTTGTCACCTACACACGAAACTGCAGATTATGATCAGAGCCCAGTAGATTTTTCCGACGATACTGGGTCTTATCCGCAAGTTGCTGAGATATTTGATGCCGTGTATCGAACTGTCCTGCAGATATTCCGTCAAGAGTTTATGGCCGGTCGACTCCGCGCTCTTGTTTGTCGGGAGATTCTCATATAATTTCGGATTAATACGTTTGAGCGATCGCTTGCCCGTTTTCCTTGAGGTTTCCATGTGCTCCACTATGATCCTCTTGACCGCGTGGCGTCTCCATTCACGTGAAGATTTCGGCAACATGATGTGAACGGACTGGAATATTCGCGACTCTTGTATGTGTAATACTTTTGCTTCGGTTACTCTCACGTTTGTTGCAAAATACTTCGCGTATGAAGTGTCGGTTTGGCGTGTTAACGCGGTGCTTCTTCTACGTGGAATCGGCTTACACTGCTGTTTGGCCGAAGTCACACGCCGAGATGCTATCGCGCTCAGAAAGTTGCGATCAAGCATGCGAGCGTTGCGTGTCGCGGCCGAACTTGAATTATTTACCGCGTTCTGCAAATTTAATGAAATGTAGACGATGACGAGTCGCCTGTTATTTTGCACCAGTTATAGAACGAACGCGGTGGATTTGATTTAACTGACGATCGAGGTTGAAAGTAAGTGCAAATCGATTCCGCGCATTAACGCAGTTTGATTTAAAGCCGCGATAATGTAGATCTCGCTTGACCTCTCACGCGCGCGAGGCAGAAAATTATTGCGCGAGCATTAAATAAGCCGACTTCGACCATTAATACAATATCACACGCGCTAATGGTAGTTAATACCACACGCAGTTAAGTAAAATTAACCGTTCAACGTTTATTTACAGGATCTCGCGAAAACAAGGAATGCCTAGTCTAGACAGCGCGCGCACGAATCAATAAATAATACGCAACAAAATATAAAAAATCACCTATATATGTACAGTGTAAAAAAGTTCATTATCCAACGTAACATTAACGTAACGTCGAATCTCTGTTCACTTGTTTCCAGTTCCAGTCACCACATGAGGCACAAAAGCTCGTATTAATAAGCGTGAAGCTTGAAACTTATCTTAAGTGAGGCATTTAGATTTGAATTTAGAATTAAATACGAGTTCTTCAGTCGAATCGCGATCACAGATGCAATGTCGCACACGTAGCACGCAATTTAAACGACAAACTCGGGTCTGAAGTCTCTAAATTCAGATCTCTTCAGACTATCTCACGTGAGACAAGTTTCAAGGGAGTGCTAATACGAGTCTGAGTGTCTGCCGACGAACTGTCAAGCGCTGAATGTCACGACTATTCCGCGATATCGTCGCGTTATCTCCCCGCTCGTCAGAAGTCCTGGAAGAGAGCTAGCTGATCCGGCGGCAGGGGTGGTTGGGAACGCCAGTCGGTCTCGGGATAATCGTCGAAGCAGCTCGCGTCGCCCGGCGCCTGTACACGCGGCCTTATCGGGGGTGTCAAGGCTCTTTGTGGCACCTGCGAACGTCGATCGATCGGTTAAATTGCTGTCGTTACTGCTGTGTGGCGCGATCGTTGCAAGATATCGCGAGACGCCGTTATTATTATCGTCATCAACGGGAAAACAAGTATTCTCATCCTCGTAGAACGAGGAAAATTATAGGGAGGGAAGCGAAGTAACGCACTCATCGAGGATACAATGTGTCGTTCAGCGCTCGAAATAAAATAAGTATCTATAGTATTATATACATATAATATTATATAGTATTATATACATATAAGTATCTATAGTATTATATACAGAATGTTTCAGACTCTCTTCCACAATTTTTGTGGAAACGGATTGAGATAAACATAAAAATTCCATACCGTTATTTATTGCGATATTCGCAATAAATCTCGAGATATTAATTAAAGAAGATTGATAATGGTATGGTATGATGAGCTGAGCAAATCAAACTCACGTAAGGTTACAAGAACTGTCCAAAGTGACTACTTCGAATAGCAATAAATCCTTCAGTTTTCTTCAGAAATTGCTGAACTCGGTCGAAAATAATTAGGGAATTCGATATGATATCAAACGAATTTATAATGTGCTAATCATCAATATGAACAATTTGGATAGATTCTAAACTAAAGCATAAACTAAAGTTTTAAGATGACCCCACAGATAAAAATCAATATGATTGATATCGGGTGAACCAGTATAACGATAATTTTAAATACTCTGAAACTATATATATAAAAACAAGTTTAACAATAATTTTAAATATCCTGAAACTAATATGACTCGTTAATGATTAGTTTTCTCTGATTAATGCTTATTAAAAATCTTTTGTTTGTATCCATCACTAAAATATAGTGTTAACGTTAGGCTGAGTGTTTTTGGGACACTCTGTATATTAAGTATTTATTTAATATTTATGTGCGTGTTATTTCTCGTGGGATGAAAAAAATACTTTCACGATATACTTTGTACTTTCGACCGTTTAACGATACGTTATATCCTCGACGGAATCGTCATATCTCGTGCATCCCTTTAATTTTTTCTGCGCTTTATCGCGTGCTTGCCGATAGATCGGTTCGTATGAAAGCGTTATTTTCCATTGATGACAATAATAAAGATGGCACCTCGCGATATAGAAAATACATTTCACTCTACTCTGTTTAAAAGCACGTAATTTTATCTCGTTATTGTTTATTCAAGTTTCTAACTATTCTGACGACTCGGATAAGTCCCACTTTCTTAGAAAGAAGTAAACATTCATCGATCAACAGTCGTGAACTTACGAGACACTTCTTATCGGAATGATAGACATTGGTCTTTCTTTTACTTTTCCTTTATCAGGTTCACAGGCTATGCAACGCTATTTTCGTGAAACTGACACTCTCTACGTTACTTCCCATCGTTTCCTTAACACTTTGCTTCTTTGTCGTTATTTACGACGAAATTATAAAGTTGATAAATTACCCGAAGGCAATCCTTTGAACTTCAGTGCAGCTAATGTGTTCTTTGAACTTGAATTTTCCTAACACATCTATCTTAACTTTTTTACGTGTGCTAGTCACTGTGTTAAATCTTCCATTTTCAACGTTTTTTGTCTAGAAGAATGCACCCCAAAGATGCATGGAGCGTGATGGATGGTTGTATTCTGTGTAATGGCGTCAAACGACGCTCAGCGTCGAACGAACGTGTTCGTTAAGAATAGCGAGCGAAAAGATGTAAAGTACGAGAGTTGTGTTAGAGAAACTTTACGAGAGTATCCATCAACGTTTATTCGTAGAATGTTGCAAATTCCACATGTAATGCCAAGGACGCTATTTTAAATGAAGAAGATCCACGCCAGTCGTCAGAATAGTCTAGAGTTTGTATCAAATAAATCGAGATAAATATATGTACAATCGATCTCAACACGACTTCTTTTTCGATGGTCCAATGAGAAATTGCTGTCGATTAATTCCCAAAAGTTCTTTCATCGGACCATCGTCTGCGTTCCGAACGGCATCGCAAAGGAACGTCTTAAATCGTCTTGGAGCGGAGCAGGCTTTCGGCCTCTCTCCGTTATCTTTCGATGTCTTTCACTATTAATTGGCAAGCGTAATTACCAGCGGCCATTCGACTAATTTGAACCATCGATGCCTCTTGACGTCCTCGGCGCCTTGCCGCATGTTTCCCAATCTCTTCGTCCTGTCGGCGACCAGCAATTTCTTAATCAGGTCCTTGGCGATAGGATCAACGTGCTTCGGCCACTCTATCCTGCCGCTCAGAATCTTCTCGTAGATACCGAAAGGATTGTCGTCGAAGAATGGCGGATATCCCGCGAGCATTTCGTAGATTAAAACGCCCAAAGCCCACCAGTCCACGGCTTTGTTGTGGCCTTTGCTTTGTATGATTTCCGGCGCCAAGTATTCTGGCGTGCCGCACAAGGTCCATGTTCTAAAAATACACGTGGCATTTATAGGCATGATGTTTTATTATGACGGTCTGTCGGGAGGCAACAGGTGAGCTTTGGCTAATTATGTGTCTCGCTCTCGACGACGGATGGTCTCCTTGTAATTTGAACTTTACTGATACGAATGACTGCGATTTCGTCAGAGGAAATGTCTGATGAAGAACAATGTAAGGTTCGTGCAAAATATTCGCCATTTGTCTACTAAATTCTCATAAATTAGGATATCAAAAGGAAAATAAGAGATCCTCGCGTTAAATATTTAAAAGAAAAAAATATTCGTGACGATAATTAATCGTTCTAAATTGTATAATTTCGTTTTTTATTTCTTTTATACCAATCTAATATAAAACATTGTTTGTTAATAACAAGAAAGATTCCTAAGCTTAATAAGAAAAGACCAATTAAAAAGAAGAAGTAACATCAATACTTCCAAACCATTCTACTTTTATCTCATCTTTTTTGAAAAGCATGTACTCGTATTAGCAGTTAGATAATCTAATTAGCCCCCAATTGCCATCCGTTTGCGTAAGAGACTCTTACGACGCGCTTATTTTCTAAAATAGCTCACCTATCCGTGAGTTTTTTGGAGAATCCAAAGTCGGTGATCTTCAGATGACCTTGGCTATCCAAAAGAAGGTTTTCTGGCTTGAGATCCCTGTAAACTATATGCTTGTTATGGAGGTAATCCAAAGCACAGACTATTTCGGACGCGTAAAAACAACTGGTAGGCCCGGCGAACCTTCCGGCCGCTCTTAGGTAGGAAAAGAGCTCGCCACCGGCAACGAATTCCAGCAACATGTAAATTCTAGCCTCGTCCCTGCCGCTCCATAGCCTGAAAAGACAACGACAATTCTGAAGAGCCGACACAAAGCCGGAATATTACGCGGACATTCACGATTTCGCCTCGGAAGAAGCAACGCGCGCCTCTCTTCTCTTCCACGTCGACGAATCGATTTCTCTCCTCGATCAAAAATGTTAATCGCGAGCTATTCGCGTGCATCACTCTCCTTAATCCCGGCCACGCTTTCTGTCCGCGTGATCATCGCACGAATCCTTTCCTTGACCGACAAACGCGTCACTTTCTTCATTCCCTTGGACGATTACATTGCCCCATTGTGTGTCAGGCGACCGAGTCACAATCGCGGTGTTTACTCATCGTCTGTCGGGTATCAAATTACGGAGCTCTCTCCGCGGATGACGTCTTCCGCGCGGCAATGACAAACGGAATATTAACTTACATGTTGACGATGAAAGGGTGATTGACTTCCTTCAGAACTGTGATCTCATTGCGCGCGTGCTCGACCTGCTTCAGCCTGATCACGTCCACCATAGAGAGGATTTTCAGAGCGAGCGGCGTGCCGTGGTGTCTACATAGCACGACTCTACCGAACGTGCCTGTGCCTGCAAATTTCGTGTCGTTTTGAATTAGTAAAATATTTTTTCACTAATAATAGTAAGGAGGAGGGAGAGGAAATATATATATATATATATATATATATATATATATATATATTGATAAAATATCAAGCAAAGGATTTTTCTTTTTTCTATTGCATTTCACATGTTGCATTGCACATAGTGGAATTTTTAGATTGCTTGGATGCACGAAGAAAATATTATTCTACCGTTAAGAAAAGCGATTACTTTCCATAGCTCACTTTCCCTCTTTTAAGTAAAGATTATTTTCTTGATAATAGCTTTAAAATATAGTCAGCACAAACTTTAGAAAAGCTCATTATTTTATAGTAAAAAAAGAAAACTTTATTTTTTTTAAAGGATATTATAAAATCTTATCGAAGAAAAAGCTAGTTTAATACTATGTAGCAAACAAACCGAATTTTTCTTTGAATTTAATATTTTAATTTAATTTTTCTTTTAATTTAATATTTAATATTTTTGTGTATGCCAAACTTAAAAAAAAGTCACTCAGATTTAGGATATATCTTGAATAAGTTTTATATTTATGATGAATTTATGATAGATATTTGTAGCTACATAAACTTGTTAAATACTTGAAACAAGTAATATGTACTTGTTTTTATTATGTATTGTTTTAAATTTACTTAAATGCAGTACGGATTTTTTTGTGTATTAAAAAGAAAATAGGAAGCCCTCACATTAGATGTTTAAAAAATACCAAGTCAGTGTTTATTTTATTCGTAAAAATTACTAATCCTTCAAAATTGAATAATTTCTTTTATTTAGCAGACATAGCAAGCATTTGACATCAATCTGGAATAATCTGGAATAATCTGGAAATGAGAGTTTCATGTGGCAAATTAAAGTAACGCTATAACAGTGCAGAAGGAAGTTTCGAAGCAGACAATTACGCGAGAAATAATATTGTCCTCCTTTATTTTTAACTATGTCGCTTATTTAAATCTGGCGGTGCCTCTTATGTATTAACAAAAAAGATTGGCTAATAAAAGCCGTCGTTAAATATTGAGTGTGATAATGTAAATTTAATTCCCGGATATTTTTTCCCGTCTGTACACTCACCATGTGAAATCGAACCTCGCTTGCCGAGTTATTTTATTAATTTACTAATAATATTAATAAATCTCTTCCCATCTTTTCTCCTTACTGTGCGAAAATAACAGTTACTTATTTATGCGAAAATAACAGTTTTACTGTTATTCCTGCTCTTACACGGAAAAAAACAATTCCGTTATCGTAACTGAATTTTGAACAGAAAGACTCCTGTAGAGGAGATTTCTACGCAGATAATCGCAGTTATCTCGACCGAGTTTGAGTGCAGCTGAATGCTCAGACGAATGTTTTCGGTCACAAAGTAAAAAAATATTATTTTTCGTCAGTAAGTTTTTCGTCTGGCCTCCCTCCTGATTGAGTTACTCGAACTGACAAATTTTTCGTATAGATTTAAATCATCGCGCCCAACGTCTAATGTTATCAGTTAGGCCCGATTTATAATAGATGAAGTAAGGAGTAGGAGTAAGAGTAAGACAAAATGGAAATAATTTATTTCGCTTACTCCCTTACTCCAATAAAAGTTTGCCCGTCTACATCACATGGAGTAATCCTGAATTAAGTAGTAAGAGCTGGAGTAAAGAGCTGGAGTAAGGGAGTAAGCAAAATAAATTATTTCCATTTTATCTTACTCCTACTCCTTACTCCATCTATTGTAGATCGGGCCTTAATCTTCCTTATTGATTGTTTGCCTTCAGCGTCTTTGGAGACTTTTTGTTTCTCACACATCAATCTCCTTCTTTAAATCAGTGAAATTTTTTATTGTCTCTTATCTGCGCAGTTACACGCTTGCTGTACTCAAAATCGCGACTCAACTTGTCGATCGTCACTCAATTTAAATGTCACCACGCAAAGGACCACGTCGTTCTCAGTCGGTGCGACGATCAAGAAAGAAAGAAAAAAGAACGCAAGTCGTTTAATAACGGGCGTGCCTGTCGCCGCGGAATGGTTCATTTGCATATCGACCATTAAGGCGGTCCGTTAATTACCGGCGCTTTTATAATCCTGTGCTGTGTGCGCTACCGGCGCGCTCTGTTTAATGCACTTTCCCACGAATGCAGGTGACTCGGTTGTTCTGATTAACGTACCGTGGCCAATTAGCGCGCCCGCGCTCGCGCAATGAGCCCTGGCTAAATTAAACGCCGAAATTGACCGTCACATTGCGGCCACAACGCAAGGTTTTGCATATTTATGCGCGTATATTTATCTCTCGGTGGCTTCCACGGTGGCTTCCACGGTGGCGGACGAAATTGGCAACGCAACAAGAGCGCCGCGATACACATCGGCCGTCTGTCCTACCTAGCCACGGCGGGGAGAGCCGCCAGCGACGGCTCGGAACAGGTGTCAACGGTAAAACGACGAAGCGCTTCCGGTGATGGCGTAGACGCTTTAAATACCCGCGCGACCAACGCGGATCTCGTCGCGCGAGCGCTTGAAAAACGTCGCGTCGACGCGCGCGAAAGTCGACCGAGTGGTAGCTCGGACGGAAGACGGCACTGGAGTGTCCGATCAATTGGGACATCCCCCGGGAGGGTGTCTTCGAGACACGTTCCGTCTGAATGTCCATTTGAGGAACATAAATTTCGCGCTGTAACGTCGCTCAGCAAAAACCGTGGCTCGACGCGAAAATCGACGGAGTGGAGTCCAATTAAAAACTTATCTCATGATCAGGTTGATACTATTCACAGTTATCTGGATTGGTTGTGTTATCGAGTTCTAAGTATTAATAAACCTTTTTATCCTGATTGCTGCGCTATATTACATAACTTAAGACTTATTAATAATCGTTACTTAAAACTTGTCTCAAGAAAGAGAGAGAGAGAGAGAGAAGTATCCAGATTTAAATTTGAAATTAGATGTAAATTTTTCAGTTGAATTGCCATTACAAATATAATGTTATTATCCAATAATATGTCCAATATCGATTCAAATATCAAACTCTGATATAACTTGAAATTCAGATCTGAGTATCTCAAGACGAATTTCAAGTAAGGACTATTAATGCAAGTCTAATTAGGACTCATAACATTACCTAAGAATATTTCCATAGAATATTATTTATAATCATATTATTTATAAACCTTATTATTTTGATTGCAACGTTATATTACATGACTTAAGACTGTATTAATAGTCGTTACTTGAAATTTGTTTTAAGTGAAGACATTATTTTGTATTCAGATTTGAATTTAAAATTAGATGAGTTTTTCAGTAGGATTGCTATTACAAATATAATGTTATTATTCTATAATATCGATATTGTACGATTCAAGTATCAAACTCAAATATAACTAGAAATTCAGATCTGAGTATCTCAAGTGAGACGAATTTCAAGTAAGGACTATTAGTGCGAATCTTATTAGGACTCATAATATCACCTCACCCCATAGAATATTATTTATAACTTTATTATTTATAAACCTAATTTATTAATAAACCTTATTATTCTGAGGTTGCCACGCTATGTTACATGACTCAGGTATTAATAGTCGTTACTTGGTTTGGCATAAGATCAATAAATATCGGGACTTAATTGTTAAAAAATCTTACTATTTATAAGGTCCTGATTGCTATGTTGTGTTATATGACTTGTTAGGATTCGGTAACATCTAGAACTGACTAGGATCAACCTGACTAAAGCTATAGGGCAAATTTTTAGAACATTTGACAAAGTGGGATATCCCTTAGAAGGACATAATTTGAAATTCAGATCTGAGAGTATTTCAAGTGAGACGAATTTCAAGTAAGGACTATTAATGCGAGTTTTATTAGGACTCATAATACCACTTCACTCCACAGGATAGACATTTCGACACATTTTTCGTTTGAATATGCAGTCGACAAACGCGAATATCGGGGCGCAACGTCGCTCGAGAGGTCTTAAGCAAAAACCGTCGCGTCGATGTGAAAGTCAACGACACGTATCGTAGTCGGGTAACGTCCGATAAATTCGTCTGGGTGTCTCTTAGAAGAATGTTTTCGGAGCACATTTCGTTTTCGTTTACATATCCCTGCTGTAAACACGAATTTCTCAATACAATGTCGCTCGAGAAGTCTCCAGCAAAAATTATCACGTCGAAGCGAAAGTCGAGTGAACATTGTGCAAGAAACGTGGTCGTAGAATCTTAAAGGACGGTAGACTCGCCCAGATGTCTCTTAGAAGGATGTCTTTCAGGTCACAACTTTTTGTTTTACTTTGTGTACGCGCGAGGCAAACTCGAGTTTTGCTGCAATGTCGCGCCACGATCTCGAGTAGAAACCGCAAACAAAAATCGAGAGTATATCTGAAGTGACCAAATGTCCCATTTTCATCGGGATAGTTCTAGTTTTTCATCCTTTTTCCCGGATCGTATCGATTATACTATTTGGGATGTCGATTTGATTCGACCAAGCTGTCCCGATTTATCCCGGTCTAGAGAATTTTTAAAGTGCTTTTGACAAGAAAAGACCTCGAGAAAATCCACAGCTCTAGTAAATAGTAACTCTGCTTCCTCTTAATTTTAAGTAAGAATAACAATTTTGTCCTAGCAATAGTTTCTATTTTTATTGAATGCAGGTTTTTATTGTTGTTAAGTTATTTTTCGTATGTCTACAAATAAAATATTGTTTCATATAAAATTCTCAGTGTCTTTCCTCTTTCTTCTCACTTCACACATTTATAAAGTCTATCTTGGATTTGAGGCTGGGACATCTTGGCCACCCTAGTATACTCACAAAACGATTGTAGAACGTGTGATAAGTTAAGATATCTCTTGGAATGCTCTTAAAACACAGGTTTCGTTCACGCTCGCATGTATTCGTTTGCTCGAGGCCGGAGTTACGAAAAGGCAGAAAGAGATCATAAGCCGAGTACCTGCAATTTTCCGAACCACTCTCCCACAATTCCGGCTTTAACGAGCAGTTAAATATACACTGGATACCCTCTCACTCTCCACAGTGTCCTACTTCCTTACTTCGAGAACGGTACATTTTATTTCTCCTCTCCCTCTCTTTCTCTTTCTCTGCTCCTCTCAACCCATCGTTTATTTTAATTTTGTCATACGAAAAGCTTTTGATCGCGTCAGGCTCGGTCTATCGTTATTTATACACGCGCAAGTGTACGACACGCGCGAACTCGTCGCGAACAAGTTTAACAGTCTTTCATTGTTGCACACAAATACATGTATTTAATATATAAAACTTTTAAAATATTTTTTCTTAATACAATGTTATTACTTAACACAATTAGGTATTCACACGTAATAAGACGTTACTTTATGATAAAGTGGCGCGAAGTTTTCAAGTTTTGCATGCTCCCTAAATTTCATAGAGTGAAATTCCACTTGGAAAGTGAACGATCACGTACAGAATAAAAATACATACTGTATTCACCTTAATGTTATTTATTTTAAGTATTATAATCACACATAAGTTTATATATCCGCAAATTTATCACAAAAATTCATCATAAGCATTTATTCAAAACATATTCTGAACTTTAGTAAGTTTAACATCTCAAAATCAAGAATATTAAATTAGATCAAAAATTCGATTTTTTGCTGCATAGAGTCGATCTTTTCTTCGATAAAGTTGTACAATATTCTTGTAAAAAGAGTAAGTTTTTGTGTTTTAAATACATAAGCTTATCTCAAATTTGTGATGAGTATATTTGAAGACCATTATCAAGAAAATGTTCTTTGTTGAAGATATTTTTAATTTACTTAAAAGAAGTAAAGTAAACAATCGCTTTTTTCAGCAGTGGAATATCTATGTGCATCGAGTCAGTCGAATTCGAGTGATTTTTCATTCTTACGAAGTGAATTCTCCGCTTTGAATCGTCGAGTGAATATTTTTATTGGAAATATAAAAGTAAAGTCTGTAATACTCCATCGTTATAGATACACATTTACTCCACTTGATCGAATTATTCGCTCATATAAAGTCAAAACCCATTATAAGTTTAAGCAACACATTTAAGGCCGATTTTTCAATAGTAATTTGAACTTATATTCCAGTTCAAACACATCAGACACATCATTACAACAGAGTTCACATGTTAAGGAAACGTGGAAACTTAAGGAAATCTTTTGATTTGAAAAATCGCCAAAAGAGGTATTTTTCCGAAAATTTTTATAGGAAAATAAAAAATTAAATAATGCCAAATTTTACATATTCATTTAACCTTATTTTAAGAATATATTTTCATTGTTTGAGTAACAAAAATGTTCTTTTTTCATTATATCCTGGTCACTAGGAGCTTCCAAAAAATAACATACAGTGTAAGCAATTATGGCTCTCCTAGATATCTGAAACTAAAAATCAAAAAGTTTTCTTGTTCAGGGGAAGTGTGGCTATTATCTGAATTAGTCAAATATGATATATTTATAATTTCTCTATTTTTAACAAAACGTTAACAACGTCTTTAAGAAGAACAAAAGTTTTGTAATAAAAAGGCCGCCATTTTATTCAGAATGGTAATATTGGTTTAGTTATAGTTCAGATGATAGTCACACTTTTTTTGAATAAGAAAATTTTTGTTTTTTGCGTTTGAAATATATGTAGGAGAGAGAGACAGTCATAATCATTTATATCATTCGTGTACACGTTCTTTTTTTGCAACTTTGTAGGATATAACACATAAAAGAAGAGAGTTTTTATCACTTAGACAATAACAATATATTTTTAAAGTTAGGCTTGTAAATAATATCCAACGTTATTCGATTTTTTTGTTTTTCTCAAAAATATTTTTGTAAGAAAGTACTTGTTTTCACGAACTTTCAGGATACTCTTTTAAATCTAAATTCAAACCACTGCTGAAGGATCGGCCTCCACTCTTGTGATTTCACTATCGCTTCAAGTAAAAACGCTGGCGCTTTTCACTCGTTTTCAATGAGATATACCTCTAAGAAATTTAGAGAGCTTGGAAAGATAATCTCTGACCGAGATAGGAACAAACCCGTAACGCCAGGACTCACCAATTGTCTTGATAATCTCCAAGTCGTCGACGTCGTAGCGCTGCGGATGATCCTCCTGCGAGCCCTCGTCGTCGGACGTGGTCGACATCGTTTACAGCGCGACTTATTGACGTCGCCGGAGAAAGTTTCCGATTTATTTCCCCCCGGAAAGCTCACCACGACACGTGGAAAAAAGAAAGGAAGGAGTTCAACGATCCGAACGCGCACGATATTCTTAGACCACGACGACTCGCTTCTCCTGGTATCTGCTATTCCTCGTCAAGCGGTAACGCGCGGTCCTTCCAGTGGCCTCGATTTGTAACAGCTGCGAGGAGTTCCAGTAGCGCGAAAACCGCCGGCACAGGGACTGCTTCCTGTTCGGGACTCGGCGCGGAGTCTCCTCACGGCGATGGCTTTCTAGGTGCGACGCGGCCGGTATTATCTTCGGGAAGTGTTGCGGCGAAGCAGCGCCCGGCGAACAGGTCGGCGCGCTCTTGTCAACGACCCCTTCCCCGACGCTGTGGACGGTGAAACTGTGTGCGTTGATTTCACAAGTGTCATTTACAGGCGGCAGGTGCGCGCCGTAAAATGCGCGCTCGGGCACGTAGAAAACGAGTGCGCTTTCCACGTCTCCAGCAGCTGGGCGAGCAATTCCCTGGGCGACACGTTCGTGACGTTTGCACGCTCCACGTGCGTCCTAACGACCTCAGGTCGTCCGGGAGTCGTCAGAAGGAGAAGACAAAGTGCTCACTCGAAATGCCGACGAGCGCGATCGGCGCTCGTGCTCGCCCCAGCTGCTTGCCGTTCACTTCGCGGTCCCGTGCACCGTGGTGTTCCGCGACCTCACTAACCGACCTGTCAATCCGCGGCAAACAAACTCTGGAAACGCGTCTCCCACAGCGGTGAGGTCGGGACTGAAGATCCCACGATCTTCAGAATGCCTCGGTAATGACAGCACCTCGTCGGATCGGGCTCGCGCGCGCGTGTAATCGCCAGTTGTTAACTCTACTTCCCGGATACGTCAAAACTTCAGCACCAGCGTGATTCTCTTGGTAGGCGAGCGCGACGTGGCTGGGTTACTTCTCGCTCATATCGCTGTGCTCGCACGCGGCCATACAATTCTCGCAGAGTCCTCGGGGACCAAAGGGAACACCTTAGTAGGGGTAATCGCCGCGTTAATCAACTTCGGGCCCGACGCTGCAGCATGCGTCTCAAGTGCCAAGCAGAACTAAACTGGTCACCGAGGTATCTCAAAAGCCTGTCTATCCTTCTGTTGCCCCTTCTCTCTTTCCTGTGACCCCCCCATCCCCTGTTCTTCCGCTCCCACCTCGTTCTCTCTCATGCTCTCACTCAACATCACGAATCTCGGCTGTAGCAGCCAGCCGGCCATCCTACGGCAGATTCGCAGGGACCGCCAATTTGATCGGCCCGGAGCACTGCCGCGATCCTGCGACAACCTGCTCGAGGACTTCCGGCGTTAAAAATGACTTCGAAAATAAGAATGCTTGATAAACAATAGGCCTGTTCTTTTTTGGAAAATTTCCTGAACTGGTGTACATTGGTAATTAGTTAGAATAATATGTTGCAGCAAGTTAGAGGCAAGTTTATTTTGTTTCACTGCAACTTATTGTATATACAATGTAATATACATCGGTTTCGGAAGTTTGTCGAAAAAGAACAGATCTAATTTGTGTAGGCGTTATCTTGAAGGATGCACAACTCTGTTCCGTGGGACTGACGCAAGCATCTTAGTCACACTGAGAGAAAAGTATCGTTAATTTAACAAAATACCAGTACTCGTAACAAATGGTTTGTTGATGTGGGACAGCAAATAACACCCTAGTGGAAACAAATTGCTTGTTACTTCCGATTTACTGCTCTAAGCAACACTTCTGTAATGGAGACATAACTAACTTGACTTAAAATAGACGAGAATAAATGTTATTTGTATTTTAGACAATGAATGTTTGTTAAAATAATAAGTGATGAAAAGTGACTTGTAACTATTTTATTTGTTTCTTCCATGATCATCAAACAGCAAACGTACTATAATCATTTTTGTAACCGAGAGATTTTTTTCAGTATGCTTGCCGCCGAGGAAGTTACATGGTTTTGGCCTTGGAGAGCGAGGGTGAAAGATGGTTGCGTCAGTTCCGCGGGACAAGGTTTTGTCTCTTCAAGATTACGTCTATATAGATTAGGTCTGTTTCTTCTTGACAAACTTCCTAAACTGGTGTATTACTAGTGCGATAAGTTGGAGTGAAACAATATATATTTATTCTTATTCTAATTTACTGCACCAATATACATCAATTCAGGAAGTTTTTCGAAAAAAACAAGTCTATTGATTACGTATTAGTTAACAAATTGCGAGTCGGTCCGAAATCGCTATCATGCTTGGTTGCAAAATGAGACATTTGTTAATGAAGCAGTGATTTTATTTAATTCCGACGTTTACAACTTAGTTAAAAAATTGCAAGTCGGTCCGAAATCGCTATTATATTTGGTTGGAATTATTATATATATTATATTGCATATAATTCGTATTCTTTTATATTACATTATTTTATGATATATATATATCATCACATAATCTCCAAAATATTTACAGCCAAATCATTCACTCACTATAGTTATCAACAATTATACTAACCTTATCGTAAATAACACTGTTTATTAAAACTAATGTAAATACTACTTGGTCTGTTCTTTTTAACTGCACTGCTGAATTGGTGCAGTAAATTAGAGTAAGAAAGTATATTTTGTCTCGCTCTACTTATTGCACCAGTACAGTAGTGCAGCTAAAAAGAACACACCAACTGATACCGAGTTTTCGAACACACTCCAAGCTGATCTGAGCCGTAGCGCCTCTGACGATAAAAAAGTTAAACTGGACATTTTCTTAGACAAAGAATTCCTTAAGCCCGTATTCTGAGTTCTCTTTTAACGATAAATAAGCCTCTAAAAGTGACTTATAGCCAATCAAAAAGTTAATAAGCTATTTTTAGAGGCTCTTTTATAATTAAAAGAGAGCTCAGAATACGGGCATTAGTCGTGAAATTTAATGATTTCGGACTTTGAGGGAAGATATCTCAACTTCTGGAGAACGTAGAGCAAAAGTAAAAACAGTTTTATTAAGTAATGTAAACCCATAGAATCGATTGAGCTTATTTAGAATCTCATCGATTCAATCGTTATAGTCAAACAAATTTGGTGTGCAATCAACTAATGTTACGGCGTAAGTAAATATAGTCGGGCGCGAGCCCGTTCCTTCGCGCTTGCACTTGGCTTCGCGACACTACCGTGTCGCTTGATACGAATTAAGGTGAACATTAAGGTAAAATCCTATATCAAGATATTAATTAAAGAAGATTTGTGAATGATCACTCGAGATATGGTAGATGATTTGTAGTGGCGACGTCTGCCATTGTGTACATTAAGTCAAACTGCATAAAAAGTCACCTACCATATTCTCAATAACTTTATAGATTTTTAGTTATTAATCAAAGAAATCTAGTGGATGATTGCTCACGATAATATATTAATACTCTCTAATTAATAACTAGAAATCTACAAAGTTATTAGGAAAAAGGTAGAGGACTTTTTTGTTCAGTTTTACCTAATATACTAGCACACGACGGCAGATGTCGCCACTACAGCTCATTTACTATATCTCTCGTGATCATACACAAATCTTCTTTAATTAATATCTCGATAATTATTGCAAATATCGCAAAACGGTATAGGATTTTACCTTAATCCACACTATGCCTCTATGAGAGTTTCGGAGGTTGTTCTGGACAATACATTGCATAAACTTATGAAATACTTGAATCAAGTGACATTTACTTGAATGCAGTATGTATTTTTTTCGTGTGTGTGCTGCTGAATTGCTTTTATATAATTTCAGATTTACAGTGAGGTTTCCGCATTGATCGCGCGACGCCCCCTCTGTACGAGTCTGGCTCATCCTGTGAGTCATTCTGGATGAGATGACTGTGCCTGAGCGTTTTTATCGACACATTCATCGGGGAGAAAGAAGGTAGTGGTTCGGCGTCGTCGTCTTCAAGGAAGTCGTCGGCTGGAGACGTTTCTCTTGCCTATGAGACTCGTTAGGATCTAGTGACGAAGAAATCTGGAAAATCTAATAGCGTCGCGGAGACACATCAGATCAGAGGAGGCCATCCTCGTCATAGCGGTCGCATAAATCGGTTGTTCACGTCGGGGAGTGAGCGGCGCGCACGACGAAGCGGAGCACGGCCCACTGACGATCGGGCGATTCCTTCGAATTTCGACTTATTTTTGAATTTTGGCCGCGGGCCAGATGCATTTTGCCACCGACGCTCGACGTCGCGATGACTGACGACACCTATCGGGCCCCACCAGCGAGCCCCATAAATCGCGGCTTTTATATTTATCGCCACGCGTTCCCGATGCTCGAGCGCGAAAAGAGCAGGTCGTACCGTCGATTTTAACCGACGAGGAAAAAAAATCGCGTTTCCGTTGTCGTTATCGCGAGCGCCATGGCGAGGGAGACTCGGTGATTCTTTTTTTGCAATTTATCGCTGAAATTATGTTTAAACGAGGGACGATTCGGGTCAGCGTCGAGCATTAGTCGATTGCAAGTGTCTTTGACTGCAATAATCGGTGAATCAATCAACAAAATTAATCAGTCGTCATGTATAAAGTCATAAATAATTTAATGGATTGATGAAATTAATTAATATTAATCATGTTAATCGATTGTGCGTGAGATAAAATTCATTATTAATATTAATCAGTGTATAATCAATCGCATTAACAAGCTTGATTAACAATTTTTCATTAATCGATGGAATCATTTGTGATTTTTTATGATTGGCAATTAATTTTGACTATTTATTTGTCGATTGTTTTAGTCGAAGCAAATTTTAATTCATTAATCGACACACATTTAACTGATTGATACACTGAGAGAGAAAAAATATCTGATAAACAAAAGATATTTTCCGGTATTAACAACCTATTTGTGCGTAAATGTAAATTATCTTACTTAAACAGAATAAACAATTGCTTTCATGAAAATGGCGTTTTAGGAAAATATATATTTTCTCACTTGAGAACAATTTTTTCTCAGTGTAAAAAGATATATATTATAACAAAAATAATATATAAATATAAATATATTATTAGCAAACAAATATTGAACAAATGTTTCTTATTTTTTAAATATTCTTTCTCTCGGTGTACCTGTCTGTAAAATTTATTATAAGCCAGCTTGAACTACGGTGTTACTCTAGCTTCTTATATCTATAAAATATCTAAACTTACATCACAAAGTGTCAAAGGGATGAAATCAGGAGGAAAGGGTGGATTGTTCAGGTTTCATGTAGCCATATTTTCCGCATGAAAGTCCTAGAAAATAACTGTGCAAAATTTGGCCCACATCAGTTTAGAAATTAATAAGGAACGTACAGAAAGACATTCTATTTTATACATATAAATATAGATGATTTCTAGACCTGCGATTTGGCTCTCACTGTCCGTAGTTTTATATGATTTCGATTTTAATACTTTACCGACTTTGGCCTCGAAAAAGCGTTACAATTCTACAGATTACGAGAATAAAGACAAATATATATTTGTGATTTTATAATCATAACTTTTATAAAGAATGCCTATTAATGGACTCTTGACCGTTAAAGTACCAATCGAGGAGCCTCATCAGCATTCAGTTGTGATTGTGCCGCGTTCTCACTTGCCGAAAAAATTGAGAAAAAAAAGAAAAAGATTTGGCTTGGTACCTGCACTTCGTGATCTCACGCTTGACATCCGTGTCTGTGTGCCGTAATTCGTTGCGTAATCAGACCGGTAATCAGCTACATTATGTAGCTGTAAATACGCCATGCGTTACATGTTGCGTCAGCCTAAATGAAAAAGAGAGAGAGAGAGAGAGAGAAAAAAAATTATCTGTTTTTACACACACATGCATCTGTTTTGTTCGCGCACGCCGGGAGACGGCGCACAGTGGGAACAAATCGAAATTTACTGTTCAAAAATCGCTAGAGACCACAATTTCATAGCAACCGGGATGAATTTTTCTTTTTAATTAAACGTTAATCAATGTAGAAAAAAATTGTCGAGCCCGATTTTTAAAAAAATTCTTCTAAATGTTGCAATATTAATAAGAATGAAGTTTGTATTCAGCAACTTAAATCTAATATATCTTACAGTGACACATTTCATGTTGCAAAAACATTTTTTTTATTTCGACTATGGGATTGACAGACAGCTGTTAAATATCAGATCTTAATACTGACTTTACATTTATGTTGAACAACTTTGTATACTTTATTTCAACATATATATTGTGTTAAAACATAATTTAGCTTATGTTGACAGGAGATTAGCAGTTGTCAACTGCCAAATTCTGATTTTTATATCAGATTCGTAATCAGCGATGCTGAGAACCTTAGTACACTGTACTGTGCAGCAAAAAGATGGAAAGTTTTCCAATTGGAGTGGGTCACAAAATTTTATAATTTTTTACAAATTCTTATTGATATTTCAACGTTCAGAAGAATTTAAAAAAGAATCGGGCTCGACAGGTTGTTTCTATGTTGATTAACGTTTAATTAAAAAAAAAAATCATCCCGATTGCTATAAAATTGTGGTCTCTAGCGATTTGTGAACAGTAAATTTCTATTTGTCCCGACTGTGCGACGGTTGCGTGGCCGCAACAACTACGTGGGACGACTCGTCCCGGCACACTCCTGGTGAGATTAATAATCGTCGTGGCGAATCGCCGCGATCGCGTGATCGCGTATCGCTCCGTAACGCACACGCCGGTGATTACCTACCAAACTAAAAATAATAGTTTCCCGGAAACATCGTTGTGCGATGTCATCCGATGCCAAGACGGGAGAGCGCCTCAATAATTACGTACAGCGGCAGCAGCTTCGTGCCGCTACTCTGAAATAGTTCGCGGCTATGAAGCACGGCGATACGAGATATTTTCGCACGGATCGCAGGATAAGCGGCGCTTTTGTGCGTTAAATTATGCGAGAGATCGCTCGTCGATTGTGCGGCACGCGCTGCAACAAGATTGCATTGCAGGAATTTATTTCTTCGTTTCTTTGTTTCTTTGTTGCAGGATTTTGCTTGTTTCTTTTTTTTTCTTCTTTAATAATGTCAGAGTTGCAAAAATATCAAATAAATCGTTCTCAATTTAATCCTTAAGCACTGACACAGACCTACAAAAATATTTCGAAGTTTGATAATCACCTGAGAAGGTGTGCGAAACGTCTTTCCTTGTCGCCACTTCGTATCTTACGGGCCAAAGAAAAGATAGACGGACGCGATGTGTACACGCTTAACCGGGAGTGAAACAGCAATAGGTTTTTTTATTTCATTGGGAGTCTATCAGACTCCTGTCAGTGCTTAAGGGTTAATATTGATGATTGACTTGAATAAATATGTTTCAAATCAATTAATTGACGGCTGATTCGAGCAAACTCAACCAAAGGATGTTTTATCGACCATTGCTTCCAACAAATTCAATGAAAGACCTTTCAATTGACCATTAATTTGAGCGAAAGGAATCAAAGATCGTTCAAATCAGTAAATTGACGACTGGTGTTTCAATTCAACTAGTTGACGACTAATTTGAGCAAACTTAATCAAAGAATGTTTCATTGACCATTGGTTTCAATAAATTCAATTAAAGACCTATCAGTTGATGATTGATCTGAGCAAAGGGAATCAAATATTGTTCAACTGATAATTGAACTTAGCGAATTTAATTAAAGATTGTTTATTTGACGATTGATATGGGCAAACTCAATCGATTCAGGCGAAGAATGTTTGATCATATAAGGTTGCAATTGGTTGGTAATATTCATATCCAGAAGTGGAAGATGCCGATGTTTGAGAAGGGTTAAATAGAGCACACTTATGAGTACTGGTCATATAAATTGTCATTGAACAATTTTCGCGAATTGTATTTGCTCATATCATTTGTCAAATCGGCTTTTGATTAAACTAGCTAAAAAAGTTCAATTGTCAATTAAACGACCTTTATTTAAATTCGCTAAGTTCAATTATTAATTGAACGATTTTTAATGGTCTTAATTGAATTCACTGAAATCAATCGTTAATCAAATTGTCTTCGATTGTATTTATTGAAATTAATTGTTCATTGAACGGTCTCCGCTTAAATGGTTCATATTAACCGTATCACTTAAACACGACAATTAATTAAAAAGTAATTAATTATTCGCCTGTTATTATGTCATATCGATGACTGAGAAGAGATTATCTCGTGTGTGAGTGTGTGAAACCGCGAGAAATAAAACACTGCTTTGGAAATCCTCTTTGCTTTAAACGATCGAATTTTTTCTGTACTCTGGTTATGTAAGATTTCAAACAGCCTTGTAAGAAACTGCTTTGGAAATTCTCTTGACTGTGAACAATCGAACTTCTTCTGCATTTTTTAGCTTTTTAAGATTTTAAATAATAGTATAAAGAAAGGCTTTTTTTACCGAATTCAGGCAAATGTAAGATAAGAGGCCAAAAGAGCTCCCGATAGAGACAAATGTGTGTAAATTTCACAGCAACTTTGAATATATTACACTACAAAATTCAGCAACATTAAATCCCTTATTGATTGCACTCATATTTATTACATAGAAATAGAAATACGACGAAAATAGAAATACGGAAGAAATATAAATGAAATTAACCAAAATTTGCCCCAAACAACATGTCATGCTAAATGTAACATGAAAATCTGAGTGTAACTTTTCTTAAATTTACTACTGCAACAAAATAATAAAAAATTTACATTACTATATGATACAAAATGCAAAAATCAATTCAGTACGGTATATACTAACTTCATAAATATAATTAAGAGAATAATACAGTTTTCCCATTATGCATTGTCTCATGTCCTGAAGATTTTTATAATCATGAAAGTTAATGCGGAACTTTGTATGTTGAATGTTGGTGTAAATAATAAAATTACGGAGGATAATATCGTTTGACAGTGTAAACACACATGCCATGTGCATTTATATATTTTTCCGTCTTTGTAGCGTACGCAATGAATCACACTTTCCACTTTTCTAATTCGGACATGAATCCTAACTGTTATGTCTTAATTAATCGAATCCTAACTGTTATGTCTTAACGCGCACGCTATAAAGCTCGAGAAATGTTCGACGTGTGCATTTATACTGTCAAACGGTATTGCTCTCTCATAATTTAATTAGATTCGCACTATTATCCAGGACATTGCCTTGTATTTCTCTTAGTGATTATATTCTTTGGTTGTACTCCAAACGAAGCTTTCTGTACATAGATCGGTGCCTCTTAACTGACTTTAGAAAAAGGATGTTCTCAGTTTGTTCTGTATGTATATGCGTTTGTTTGTTTGTATATTCCCTTAAGAACCATTAGAGATACTGACATAAAAGTTTCCTGTAGTCTGTTTAGTACGTTATTTATGAAGCGCTTATACAGATCAATGGCATCACCTGTGTTTGCTCGTGTGACTTGGAAATTGAGTGATTCCGTTATTTCTTTGAGCAGTCTGAGAACATTCAAAGATTTACTATTGCAACAAAATTTTAAAGCAAAATTTTCATTTTTAATTGATTTGAAAAAAAACTTTTCCAATTGATTTGAGAAAAAATTTTAATAACTAAAAAATACGAAAAACTTGAAACAAACCGCTTTCAAAACTTCAAAAGCTCTAAGAAGTATAAAAAATAATTTTGACTCAACATTTCTACAACACTATTCTAACATTTTAATCATATTAGAAATCGGCGCGGAAAAGACAGGTCAGGTAGACTAACTAATTGTATAACTAAAAGGAGAAAAATAATAGAAAAAGGAAAAGTACGATTATTGACTCAATCGGTCAAGTTTCGCGCCGACTTCTAATATCGTTAGGATTTTAGAATAAGATTGCAGATACATAGGAATATTGAGTGAAAATGATTTCACCTTTTGGAACCTTTGAGGTTTTTGAAGGCGGCTTACTTTTGTTAAAGAAGCCTTCAACGAGTCAAGAGAAAACAATTCTAAGTCCGCTGAAGTACTGACACCCGAAAATGGCTATTTCTGCAGATACGAGATATCGGATTCTTGGCCATCGATATGCATATTGCGCCAAAGGGGGAAATGCTTCCCGCAAATAAACAAATGGGACAATTACTCGATCGAGTTGTCGCGTGTGCTTGGTGATTCCGAGTGGAATTTTATCCACTATTGCGTAATAACACTCGTGATTCGCGATTAACGGACGGTTGCGGGGACGCGATTTCACTGACAACGGCATCGAATGACTGTCGTCGTATACATCGGCTAATGGCACGGTGCTCACGCTAACTCGAGAAACAAATGTGCCCGCGTCCGCGAAACTCGCCACGGACGCTTTTAGCGTCATCAGTTCCGCTGCGGCCGCGAACGGCCCGCCAAAGTCGGCGCGCGATCGGTATATTCGTAGCGAAGTCCCGATTCCGATTCGTAAGTCAATATTTGTGTTCGCCGGCTACGGCGCGCGAAGATTGATGGACCGTAAAACACGTCGCACGTGCGTTACCAAAAGGAAGAGTTTGGCAACTGGGAGGATGTTGGGAGACACGTTTCTCTCGCCGGCGAGAACGTGTCGGGAGATACACGGATTTCTTCTAACGCTCGAGTGAGCGACTATCGCGAACACGATGGAGGAACGGTGTCGTGATTCAAAGTGTCCGCGTTTCGTCACAAGCGTTTCCACATTTCGCCCGTCTTCTCCGCAATCGCAGATCTGTTTGTTTCAGCTCAACTAGTTTGCACTTTCCTCTACTTCTCTAGAATGAGAAACAATATTATCTAAAGAAATATATTCCTGAGGAGAATCTTTTTATATATGGCCTTGAGAAAATTTGTCTAAACCCTCTCTGTTCCCCAAAAAAAGAAGAATATTCTAAGCACGATATTATTCCTCTTCATTAAAGAATCAGAGTGAAATATAAATATTATTATTGATGAGTAAATTTACTTAATAATAATATTATATTTATTTATATTTTTCTACAATATTTTACTCTTTCGGTCAAAGTTCCCATGCGGGAACTTGATTTAGAAAAAAAAAAGATTTGGAAAATAAAGAATATTCGGTGGACACTAATAAGGTTTATTTGAATCTAAATTCTTTTGTTTAAATATTAGAATAAACAGTAGCTTTCATAAGAAGTAACGGTTTTATACTCGAATCACACTAGCGATTTGTGATTGCGTTTGCGTTTATCTATAATTGTCTCTCGACCAATCAGAAAAGATCTGCTGGCGATTGCGTTGGTGATTCTCGTTTAGCTGTCCGTCTATTTTTTACAATCGTAAAATGCAAATGCAATCAATTATGCCGCCGAAAAATTCTGAAGTATTTACAAAAGATATGGAATTTAAGCTAATTGATTTAGTAGAGTGTAGACCTATCCTGTGGGATAGCACCTCTGAGCTCTACAAAAGAGCTGATTTAAAAGATGTAATTTGGGAAGATGTAGCTTGTTCTTTCCAATTCTATAACGTTTTCTTCACATATATTTAGGTTATAAAACGTATCTACATCTAGCATCAAATCGCTCGCTTGCAGTTGCTAGTGTGATTGAACAACATCTAATCTGCGCAAACGCAGTCGCCAATCGCTAGGGTGATTTGAAAATTAATCGTGTGTTTTCTCATGTAAAAAAAAATTTTTTTCAACGTAAAGATATAGTGCAAGTGAATACGTTATTAGTACACATCAAAGAAGTACTAATTAGTACACATCAAAGAAATACTTATTAGTACACATCAAAGAAATACTTATTTTTTAGAGATTTTTCTCTCAATGTAAGATATAGGATCATAAGAAACGACAACTTACAACTAGAGTTCTTCTCTTAGGTATAATTAATATCTTTCCTTTTGATTTTAAGAAAAATCTCCTTAAGACCACATATAAGAGGACTCCGCCGAAAATGAGATTATATTCTTTTCGCGTGATATAATCCAGCATCGAAGAAAAAATAAGTCAAGTTCCAGTGCAGCACAAGTTCAGCTAAGAACGACAAGCCTCGTATCATCGCCCTCGCTTGTTTCTCTCACAAAAGAATATTTCAAAGGCATTCGACGCTGATTGTACCCCCTTCAGTTATTGTGGAACGTTGTCAGCTCAAATTACATATATCTCCTTTGGCCCATTCTCTAATCGGTTTATCACATTTCCGCTATTTCGGCGCGCACACGCAGACAATCTCTCCCCGAGTTGCGACCACACGAGCGTCACGTGTTCCTGGCGGTGTTCGGGGCGGGCGGCGGAAAGTCGACGATGTGAAACCGCTGGTGTCGCCGCAGAAGTGGCCGTATCTATTCCTCAAGGACCTCACTCGGCCAGAGAGAAGTCATTGGTCAACGTGACGTCAGCGTCGCCCACGAGATACTTCTGGATGTGGATCAAACTCGTGTCAGTGCCTAGAAATCGCAAGACGAATAGACATGTCGCTCTTTTTCCCTGCGCGTCTCTTTTGCTCTTTGATCTATCTATCTATCCACTTACCTGTCTCCCTCTCTCTTTCCCCCACGTTAGCGCAAAATAGTCCGGTTGCCATGCAACTATCGTCGATCCTCTCCGAGTGTTTTCGCCAAACGCGCTCTCTCCTAATCGCGAACGGCGTTCAATCTTCCGAATGTTGCGTCCACTGACGTGCCGTTGATTCGGCCGCTTAATTGGGCCTGACGTGCCGCCACTTCATTCAGTCCACCGATCACTTTATTACGCTCGCAGAAGCCGGAGCTACCCGCAGACGAAGTCGACGATCGTGCGCTTTTCTTGATGGCCAGGCGAAGTCGACATTTTCCATCGCGCAACAATGATTAGCATGAGTCATCGACCCGCCTTGTGGTGGTGGCTAAGTGCGCGTTGCGTCCTCACGCGCACACACACACACACACATGCGCGCGCGTGCGCGCGAGTCCTTTATTATTATATCCGTCTCTCTGCGTGCACAGGCAACTCTCGCGGAATACAGCAATAACATAATGATTCGGCCGATTCCCGTTCCCGCGTTTTTTCCGCCCAGAATTACAAGACGCTTTTCAATGGATCCTCTGAATAGCGATAATTTTTATTTTCTCACGATTCAAGAAGCTCCTGCGCAGTTATATGCGTATATTGTGCGGATCGTGCTGTGTCGCGTGCTGTACCTCTGACAGCCGTCGTGCACACACACACACACACACACACGCATACCTGTGTGTCCGTTTATTAAGATTGTTTCACATCGAGAAAGTAGCAATTAACAATAGTTAATAGCAAAGAACTAGTAACGAAAATATTTTTAGCAAAACTATGTTCTCCAGAAAACAATTCATTGAATATTTCTGAACAGAAAATGCTTTTAACAGTGTGGAAAACAGAAACACCGACAGTGTCAGAAACATTACTTATCACGATTAGACTGCTGATAACAATGTTATTGGCAAAAATGATACACTTAAATATTTTCAACAAACTTGAGAAATTTTAAATGGTTAATAACATTATTATCAACAAATATATGCTATGCATAAATTTGGTCATTTTTGTAGTACGATCAGTCAACTCAAGATAAAACCTTTGTTATTAACAATAAATATAACAATAAATATTAACAATGTCATTAATACATATCTAGTTCAATTTTTCGCTAATAACATTTATTATCTCAATCTCTTTTGACCTAGACTGCTAGGTGACAATTACGTCTCTGACGATATCAGTGATAAAGCTATCAACGTGTTATTGAAATAAGTAATTTCTGTCAACGGCACTTATTTTCCGTAAAATATTGAGAACAGATATTATGAAAACTTTTTAGTGCAAAATGGCGAAGTTAATAGCAAAATGTGATGAACTTGTGTTGTATAACTTGTTGGAAACTGTTGTTTTCAGCAATTTTATGTGAGACAATTTTACATTTGGTCAGTAATGAAACTATAAGCGTGTTATGGAAATAAGTAACTTCTGTCAACGGCATTTATTTTCCGTAAAATGTTGAGAACAGATATTATGAAAACTTTTTAGTGCAAAATGGCGAAGTTAATAGCAAAATGTGATGAACTTGTGTTGTATAACTTGTTGGAAACTGTTGTTTTCAGCAATTTTATGTGAGACAATTTTACATTTGGTCAGTAATGAAACTATCAGCGTGTTATGGAAATAAGTAACTTCTGTCAACGGCATTTATTTTCCGTAAAATGTTGAGAACAGATATTATGAAAACTTTTTAGTGCAAAATGGCGAAATTAATAGCAAAATGTGATGAACTTGTGTTGTATAACTTGTTGGAAACTGTTGTTTTCAGCAATTTTATGTGAGACAATCTTACATTTGGTCAGTAACACTGTCAGGAACACACATGTTGTTAGCAATGATGGTACTGCTGATGTAAACCGACCTTTATGTACGGCGTGATGACTGTACGCACACGCACGCGCGCGTACACACACGCATGGCACACAATTACCCACGAGACAGGCGAAAAATATACAGGCGCGCGTGTAGCTAATCGACGGTTCCCAGGTAGCGCGAAGGTTTTGCCCGGTGTTTTCAGGCTCCCGTGCGGCGATCCCACGGCGACTTCCGGTTCCGCGCGGCGACTTATCCGCTTCCCGTTGCCACGACAATTTTCCGCGGGTCCCGGCGTGTCGGCGCTAAAACAAGAAGGAGAAGAGAGGCGGAAATAGGCGGAAAAAAAAAGTAACGACGTGCTATCCACGCTGTCACGGTTCGCGCTTCCTCCGAGGAGATACCCGCAACGCTCAAGAGTTTCTCCGGCCGTTGTTTTATTAATTATGCAGGCCGCATTAATTAATCCCTGATGAAATCTCGTCGCGTTATGAATTATGAATGGACGCGCGATCTGAGTTTTCGCGAGAAGGGGAGAGAGAAAGAGAGAGAGAGAGAGAGGGGGAAGGAGAGAATGAGAGGAGGAGAGGCAAAAGGAGAGAGAGCGGGGGGCACATAATCGGACAAAAATATCTTAACGGGTGTTTGTTTAGGAGCCGTGCGTGCCGCAAACGAAGTTCGCCGACGAGGGAAGAGCGCGCGAACAGCGCCGTGGATTCGACGCAGAAATGAGACGTTACGTGTTTTTCTTTCCAGTCCGTTTATATGGCCGACATGGCGCAGGTGCTTACCTGGGGAGTCAGGATGCAGCCAGGCCTGTCCGCGTTCGTCTGACCGTCGTGCAACTCAACCTGAAACCGGAAGCGCCGCTTTCTGCCCTGTTGCCCACGAACAATGAGATCGGGAGGATTCCTGGGAGGACGTGAGCACGATCGAACTACGAGGTGTTTTATCGACAGCGCAGATCGAAAATATTCATTTCTCCGGCTTGGAAACCTACGAATTGAAACGTCACGTCCAGTTGCATAAGTTTGCGTTTAGAACAGCGTCTCCTTCTCTCCTTCGCTCTCCTTCACTTCCTGTATTGTCTAAAAACACGTCGCAGAAAGTCCGTGGCAGCTTTGTTTGTGCCTGTCGGGAAATTGCGAATTAATTCTTTCGTTTTTTTCATGGAGAGAATTTTATAATAACAATCGCTGTAAAATTTTGTAACCGGGAATTGTGGATCGCGACATTCTGCAGTAATTAGCTATCCTTTCATTTCACATAGGCTGTGTGAGAGAAAAAATATCTAAGAAATAAAAAATACTTATTCGATAGATACTAATGACATGTTTACTTGTGTACTAAATATAAAATATTTTTCAAATAATATATAATTTTTTTTAAATCTTACAGAAGAAAATGTTTGGTATTTGTGTATTTATAATCACACAGAAATAATTATTATAAATTTATGGTCAAGAAAATACTTTTTATAAAATTCTAGTACAATGTTAGTGTTGAGATAACTTTACATACATATTTTACTGCAAAAATATATGGTTGGCATTAAAAAATATATAATTATAACTTTACTTAGATCAATCATTTTTCTCAATGCAGCTTCTTCATGAAAGCAATTATTTATTGTAGTTAAGTAAAAGAATTTAGAGATCTAAGTAAATATGTTTTTATCACTTAACAAATAATTATTTTTTAGATATTTTTTCTCTCAGTATATTTACTATTTATATTCTAGGAACTCACATGAGCTGTTAAAAAATTACTAATGTTTTTGGCGAAATTTACTATACTCCTTAGCAAGAGCATCTTACTAGAAGTCTATTTCTGCACTATAATAAAATATATAAACATAATAAAATAAAAAAAAAACATTTTATAAAGAAAACTATAATATTCTCTGCATGTAATTATATAAACACGACAAACGATACTTTTGGTTTTGCCTGATCTTTTTTAAAGTTCTCTTTTGTTAATTTATACAGACAATATGAGAACCACTTAAAAGTATTATTTAGAAACATAGACGAACAAAATAAAAGGTGATTTCTTTTTTCCTAGGAATGATGGCAAAAATGAGAGAGAAATATCTTACGTTATCTTACGAGACCATGTATTATTGAGGCGGAATTATTGCGCGTGTTTAATACTTTTAATTGCAATCAACGAACGGAGTGAGGCCAAGGAGAGCGTGAAGCGCAAATATGTTGGCGCGGGAAATATCAACCGAAGTGTGAAGCAGGTTCTATAAATAGGCTCTCTGAAGTGAAGCAAGTTCTATAAAAATCCGGGAGATAACTAAATCTCCTTGCTCTCATCTCCCTTGATTTCAGTTGTAATTAATAATGGGGATCCTAGTGCCCGATTATCGACATTTCCATACGTGACACGTGGACGACGCAGCACTGCGCAGCGCCGAAACGACCGGCAAGATCTTTTCACGGTCGCTATCGTCACGTGGTCGCTCGCGTACGTGCAGCAACAGGTGTGACGCAACAGGTAATCAAACGTCAGTATCACGACTTGCTCTTCGGCGAATCCGCCAATTGTCTTTCGTGCTAGCCTGCGATTTAGGACCGCATCTCTTATACATTATTTCTCAGTGTCAGCTGAATGCGCCTCCGTGGATAATCTAATGATCACGTGCTGTGTAACATAAAGTCCCGCTTCGGCTTCAACATAAACTCTCCAAAAAAGTACAATTTATCCAAGAGGCATCCTCGCTCACTGTCATACAAGTATAATTTATGATGTAATTAATAAATCAACGAGTTATGACTCGAATAGAAGTAGAAGTCGAATTTTATTTCTTAGGCTAATATCATTTTACCTCTTAGCATAGTATGATCTTTATTTCTTGCATTGTATATATTGAGAACAAATGATTAACGATATTTGTAAAGATTCTGCACGGAGAATTTTATAGTAAAAATTATAACCATAGAATTTTATAATTGAAAAATACAGCGACATTCTGCGACAATTTATTATCCTTTCATTTCATATATGCTTTTAGGAATTGAGTATGCTGTTAAAAAATTTGCTGTGTTTCTAGCAGACTTTGGTTACACAGTAAGACAGACTTTACTGACAGTCCATTCCTGCATTACTAAAATAAAATAGCAAAATTGAAAAAAAAAATTTACATGAAAGTAGAAAAACTATGTGTGTAAAAGAGAAAGATATCTAAGAAATAAAAAGATATTTATTCTCGGTAGGTACTAATGACATATTCATAATACTTGTATTAATCTAATTTATTATTTGAAACATATAAAATATTTTCCACAAATAAGAAAATATACATTTTCTTAAGAGCTTAGCTTTTCAGGGAAACAATTGTTTATTTTAAAAGGTATCTGACGACAACGTATAAAACTCTCGTGTACGTGTAGATTAGATCGAAGTGAATAAAAAATTTCTCTATCACACACATTTTGCAGATAACAACGTAAAATTTTCAGTTATTAATTAAAGAAAATTGATAAATAATTACACGCTAAGCAATAAATGAGTTGTAATGGCGACATTTACTACGGTATGCTTATAGATTAAACTGAACCAAAAGTTTTCTACTAATTTGCAAATAACTATGTAGATTTTTGAGTCATTAACTAAAAAAATTCAAAGACAATCGCGCGTAATTATTGGCTAATCTTTAATTAATAACTTAGAAATGCGCAAATGGTTCTTTGCAAAATGGTAGAGGATTTTTTGTTCAGTTTAATCTAACCTAGAAGTCCACAACAGCAGGTGTCGCTATCATAGCTCATTCACCGTATAAGTGCGTGACTACTTATCAATTTTCTATACTTAATAATTCAAAATTTCATGTGTTTGTTTGCAAAATGGTAGAAGAATTTTTTGTTTACTTTGATCTAATCTACACGTACATGAGAGTTTTATACGTTACCGTTAGATACTCTTAAACTTAAACGAAAGAATTTATATTCAGGTAAACATATTATTAGTACTCACCCCGAATAAATATTTCTTACACGCAGAAAATACTAAAGATATCACTTGCCTAAATATAGTTACCATAACAAAATATTAATGTTATTTTTCGCCTATGTCTACACGGAAAAAAGATTTGGTTAAATTAACCAAATATCTCTCTAAACGATCCAGAAATTCTGATTGAAGTACCCGAATTCTGTTAAATTAACAAGATTTTTGGCAGACTAACCAAATATGTCTGGTTATTTAACCAAACATATTTGGTTAGTCTGTCAAAAATTTTGTTAAACAGAATTCGGGTTACTTCAATCGGAATTTCTGAATCGTTCATATTCAACCAGATATTTGGTTAATTCAATAAAATCTTTTTTTTCCGTGTACAAGATGGCTGTAGTATTCATAGTACTCTGGAAGTTGTACACTAACCTTCTTTACTGCCTATCCATGTGTTTGAGCAATACTCTCAGTGCTGTGCAACCAATTCTACGGATCTCCCAACCACAGTATTCGTTCTACAGACTACAACAGAGAGGCAACAATGTTCCTCTGGCTTGAGACAACTATATACACGAGGATGTATCAACTCAACTAATTATATATCATGAGAACTATATCATGAGAAGTTGTAAGAACTGTATAGATGGATATAATAACAGCAACTTTTAATGCCGTATCTATTTCACTTGAGATCACATAAATGATGATTATCTCTAGCTACAGAATATATGGATATAGTAACCATAGTAGTTTTCTCTCTCTCGTGTATTTAACAGATATTTTTTTTCTCTCAGCGCGCAAACTATCATACTTTTACCTTGGCCCGACCGATCCCGTTGATATGTCGAGGCGAACGTGAAGAATCCTCGCGGCTGTTTTTCCCCGCGGGGAGGTGCCACGAGCGATGATGAAGAGCGCGCATTTACCCGTCTGTGCCTTGGCCGCGCGACAGGTGGTGTGTGACACGACTTAAGCCGCGTCGCGAATCTGCCTGAGGACCTTGACGCGGCTTTTTTTCCCGGACATTTTCTTCCTCTGCCTTTCGCAGAGTCCGTTTCCGGTTGGTATCCCGTCCCCGTTACGCTCTTCTCATCCGCTGTCGCGTCCTCTCGTTCTCTCTCTCCTTCTCTTCGTCCTGTCGCCGTGGCCACGGCGCGACGAAGCGGGCATTTCGCTCGACAAATGTGCCTCGCCGTGACTCTCTCGACGACGCTTTGCGGTACGTTCTTGCACAGGAGGAGGTCGTTGCTCGTTGCCAAGCGGTTGCTCGCCACGTGTACGCGCGGCGCCTCCGCGGCTCGCGGGAAATAAAAGGAACAGGGGCGAACTGGGCTGGTAATAGTCGCGCGAAGAGGAATGTCAGCTCGTCGCCGACGTTGCGACACGTCAACGACGAGGAGGACGCGCGATCGCAAGAAGCTCGGGGGAAAGCGATCCCTCGAAATTAAAAACACCAAGGCACCTTGGAGCTCCATTTGGCTCGGTGGTCACGGATTAGCCGGGGCGAGTCGATAAATCATCGCGAGCGTTGGGAGAAAGAAGTCCCCTCTTCGCTATGAATCTTCCCGTAAATGCCGATAAAGACGTCAGTGATTTCGCGGCTTTACTCGGGATCAATTTGCAACGATCTCTCTCTCTCTCCCTCTCTCTTTTTCTTCCTGTTTTAATCTATTTGAATCTCGATCTTGAAGCCTCGCTGTGTGGATAATTAATATCGCGCGCGTTCGAGCGAGTCGAGTGTTTCTTGAATTAGTGTTGAGCGTTAATCGATTAACACGTGCAATTTATTCCTGCATCGATTTGCTAATGTTGTCTGAAAATTATACATTGATAAGGATCTGATTGAAATATCTGTGTATTGCTTTGTCAATGTAATACATGAGATTCTCTCAATGTTCTCCCTATTTTTCAATATTCTTACAGGTCAAACAGTCTTGCACAAGCTCTTCTTCGATCATCAATTTTCGATGAATCGATTAAACTTTTAGTTGATTAAAATAATCGGCGAATTAATAATCGAAATTAATGAATCGCCTGGTATACACAGATGTCCTAGAACAACTTTCGAAGCTCTCTCCTGAAGGCATAGTACGGATTGAGGTAAACATAAAAGTTCTATACTGTTTTGTGATATTTGCAATAATTATCGATATATTAATTAAAGAAAATTTGTGAAGGATCACGCGAGATATGGTAGATGAGCTGGCGACGTCTGCCATCATGTAAATTATGTCAAACTGCACCAAAAAATCCTTTATCATTTTCCCAATAACTTTGTAGATTTTTAGTTATTAATTAAAGAAGATTAACAAATGTCGCTTGCAATAATATATTAATGTTATCTAATTAATAACTACAAAGTTATTAGGAAAATGTAGAGGACTTTTTTGTTCAGTTTGACTTATGTATAAGCATACGACGGCAGATGTCGCTACTACAGTTCATCCACCATATCTCGCGTGATCATTCACAAAATCTTTTTTAATTAATATCTTCATAATTATTGCGAATATTGCAAAATGGTATAGGACTTTTGTGTTTACTTTAATCTGTACTGTGGCTCCAGGAGAGCTTTAAAGGTTGTTCTAGGATACTCTATATGTAAGAATGAAATTTTATTTTTTAACTTATTATTATCTTTTATTTCTTGATTTAACGTTATCTGATTTCTGTTTGTTGTTTTTGGACGCATATGTTAGGAATGTTGTGATTGTGTTTGTTGTTGTGTCTGGAGATATCGAGCTTTTCCTTAGAGTCGATGTTTTCAAATATTCTAGATCTTGCGCCCTTATACTGAAGAATAATAATCTAAAAAAGATTGAAATATCTTTCAAACGTTTAGTTCAAAATTACTGCTAAGGCTTAAATAAAATTTTCTTTGACTAAAATAATCAGCAGATCAATCGTCAAAATTAATCAATTGTCATATACGTAATCACGAATCATTTAATAAATTAATTAGTTATTAATCAGTGTATAATCAGTCAGATTAAAGTTTGATTCATAATAAATTTTATGAATTACTGACATTATTTGTGTAAAGAATATAAAATTGTACATTGAAAGGGACTGAGGTTTCTCTCTTTTTTTCTTGTTCTCTCTCTCTCTCTCTCTCTCTGTTTCGCTCTTCAACTATAAGCAATCTTAAATAAATAATCGTATTAAATAAAAGGTTAAAATTAAAAAGGGTTAAATAATATTCTTGATTAATCCTAATACATGTTATAACGGATAATTTTATCGATTGATATAACTGATTATTAATCAGGGCATCGTCAGTCAAATTAAACTTTAATTTACTCTGTTCACTTAAAAATTTTACTCGATCAATGCCCAACGCTGTCCCGAACGACGGTTTAGTTCGAGCTTGAACGGCTCTTGCGCAGTCCTCGACGTTTCTTCGATACATACATACGTGTTTGACGTTTACAAACTCTGATAGCAGGCGTCGGTGGACGTCGGGTTTTAGTGCCGTGGACCCGCACGCCGGAGAAAATGATTTCCTTGGGCTTATCGCGCCGTAAGGCCGGACGCTGTGTATGACACGGGAGCTCCACGGGCCCCTTAAATCCCCCGTGAATTCTTCCAGTGCCATTTACAGAATCCAAGCCGAATAGCCGCGCGGAAAACCGGGGATCCTCGCATCTGCTGGTTCACCCTGCCACATCGCTGGAGCTCCAACGGGCGAGACTCTCCGGGATAATAATCGCTGTTCCACGCCACCTCCGACGAGGAGGAACTGCGATCGAGCGAGCCTCGCAGTGGATACGCACATGCGATCGATACTGTTCTCGCTCCGCGCCGTTGAAGCTGCGTATTCGCGAGACCTGTGGTATTTTTTAAATAACGCCAATCGCCGCGTGTACGCCGGCTATTGTCCACTCGATATGTGTCACGTACAGAGAAGAGCAGAGAGGGGGAGGGAGAAAGCAGAGAGAGAGAGAGAGAGAGAGAGGCAAATATAAGTGCTGAGTAAATCGTAGCAGCGAATCGAGCGAGCGGCGATGCAGCCGCGCGATAGAGACCGCGAACGTTGCACGATCGTAACCGAGTGATATAGAGAGCGGACCATTAATCTCGGCGTACAATTACGACAGCGGAAATAGACGCCGATATTAATGGGCCGGCAGTCAAAGTTTACTCGGGGGTAATCGAGTCCCGATTCGGACGTGCGGACGAATCGCCGAATCGGCTTGGCGATTTGTCTCCGCGGCATAAGATGGCCGAGTGAAAAGGAAGCGAAATGAAGAGAAATCAAGTCAGGGTGCACGGAGAGCGGAGACCTCGGAGGCAGTTTAAACCCTCTGTCGACTGTTTCTTCCCTACCCTTTCTTCCCCTCCCCCTCTTCTTGCTCTTCCGTCACGGATCGATGACTCTTCCCGGAAGCCGTGTCTGCTAGATCTCTCGCGGAGCGCCATGATTTGTTCTCCAGCGTTCTCCACGCTCGTCCTTCAAACTCCTCCTCGAGTCTCTCTCTCTCTCTCTCTCTCTCTCTCTCTCTCTCTCGTCTCTTCCTCCGCTCTGGCTCGGTTCTCGATTTGCTCGCTCCCACCCGCGAAATCGTTCCCACCGATTCTTCAGGTTCGAGCAGCGCCGGCCGCGCTGTCGGCTTCTCCACGTTGTCGGGATGCGCCTCCTGTCCTCTTCGTCTTCGCGCAGGCTATAATCTAGCGAAGTATCCCATCTATCTGTTCCTCTCTTTCCCCACATATATCCGCGCTCGCGTTAAAGGATCGACCGGACTCGCATGCACGAGACAGGGAGACAGAGAGAAGGAGAGAGAGACGGGAAGAGAGACGAGACACAAAGTATACGGACTCTTTTGTGAAGCAAACAATGTATTTACGTAGCGTACCTGCGATAGGATGAGAGAGTTCAACGGCACAAAATTCACAGAGCGTGCTCCGAGCAAGCGACTTCTGACACCGACGAAGGATCGACAAGAGGGACGATCTCCTCGAAGTTAGCCGTACCGATCGCGAGCAAGCGCGTTAGATTCGCTGGGTCTTCTTGGTTGAATTCAGGTGATGTGACAAATCAAACGCACATTGGTTGAAGGAAACAGAAATTTTAGTTCTTAAGACCGAATTTGTTCCATAAGAGTCAAGAATTCTGTTTTCGTCAAACAAGATATGTTTGGTTTATTTCCTGTCATGTTATTATCGCATTTGAAGGAAAAAGATTTTTTGGTTTTTGGATCCGAACTTGGCTCAAAAGAATCAGGAATTCTGTTTCCTTCAATCAAAATATGTTTAGTTCATTCAGTATTATCAGATTTTAGTTGAAGGAGGTAGAATCTTTGGTTTTTAGACCTGAATTGGATTCACAAAAAGCGGGAATTTTGCATTCTTTGGTTATTATCGCTCTTTGGTTAAAGAATCTCTATACTGTGAAAAAATACTTGAAATTTTATTTACTTAAATTTATTAAAATAGTTTGTTTTACAAGAAATAAACTTTATTTCACAAGAATAAGTTGTATATCTTGTAAATAAATTTTCAAGTATTCTTCTTAGTTTACAGTAAACGAAGCATTTTGTTTTAAGAGCACAGAATTCCTAATACTCAGAGTCGAATTTGGTTCACAAGAATCAGAAATTCTGTTTCCCTCAACTAAAACGCGCTTGGTTCGTTCAACTTCACGTTATTGTCGCATTTTGGTTGAAGGAAATAGATTTCCTGGTTCCTAGACTCGAACTTGGTCCGTGGGAACCAGGAATTCTGTTTCCTTCGGCCGAAACACGCTTGGTTCATTCATTATCACGTCGATTCAACCACAAACTATTCTCCTCACGCGGTTCTCTCCGGAATAATTCAACGCGACGGTTTCATTTATTACCGTTGTTACACACCCGCGATAGCCGGCACGGCCGAAAGTTCTAATTGACCGACTTCCCGGCGCGCATGCGCGGCCCTCTCGCACCTACCTAGCGGGCCCATAACTCGCGCGCTGATTTTCGAACCGCTCGTTTGCCGTCGTGCATGAATGTACAATGTCCCGGAAATCGCGCGATTTCGCTGATTTTCAAGTTTCGTGTCCGGTTTTTCCCAGGAATTCATGAATCTTAACGACCGGGCATCGACCTCCGGGCGTTTCACAATTACGAGAGGCAGCGGGGCGACACTTCGCATTATCGTTGTGTATCAAACGGCCTCGTTTCGTTTGCGTCTCGTTTCGTTTAGTGTTACGTTAATTTCCCACGGTAACATCGCGGTAATCAACGACAACAAAGCGACAAGAGCGCCGTTTAGGGTAATCGATCATCGCCAGTCAAGGGAAACTCTAACACTCGAAAAAATATTTTGCTCATCCAAGTAGAATTCTAAGTGTTATAGTAAAAGTTGTATCTGACAGAAAATTGTCTGTGGACACGAAGAAAAACATTTGGTTAGATTAACTGAATTTCTAGTGAAATATGAAACGAACCAGAAGAATTCCGCAGTTGAATTTACCCGAATTCTGTTCAAATTTACCAGAAATCTGGTTAAATTGGACAGAATCTGACCAAACTGTTTTTTCTGTGTGATACGTAAAATTTATAGCAGCAACATTATAGCAATATCTGCGGGCAAATTTAGATGCCATTACCAATAATGAATCCGACCTTAGCTTGGACAGGCGGCATATAAGACACTTTCTTGCTAAATTTCATAAATAGTTCAAATAGAAATTCTGTTTCTGTCATCTGTATTAATTAAATGTAAAACATATGCAATGTATCTGTTATTTGTTTATCTTCTAATTTCTCATATCTAGATAATTTTCACTATGACTGTATTTCTTTGAGTGTTGCGTCCAATGGCACTGTCTATGTTAGCGAAAGGTATCAGTAATGACAACAGTCGCTATCATTTATTGATCCTATCAGCGAGATTTTATTGATTGCTGTACTTATAACTGGACCACCAGTTATAAATGTAGCATTTCAATGAAGAATATAGCTGATTGTATTCCAGAAAGTACACTGATTAAATACAAAACATATGCAATGTATACTCAGTATTTACTAATCACTTAGCTCATTTTTCATATTTACACAGGCAAAATTATATAATAAAAATTACTATATAGGATTTTGTGAAGAATAAATTAACATTCTGCAATAATTCACTTTTATTCTATATTTTTGTACTTAAAAATTTGCTATGATTTCAGAAAAATCTGCTATGTTTCTAACGAAATTCACTGTGTTCTTTAACAAGACAAACCTTAATGACAATCTATTTCTGGACTATCACGCACAAACACAGTCAAGTTGAATAGAATTTATACGCAGGGAAAATCTAATATTCTCACCGTGTAGATAATGTTCGCTATGACTGCAACACCATCTTTTTCAGTGCGTGCCAACAATTGGCTAACGATCTCTCTCGCGACCGGGAGAATCCGCTTTTTGCTTCTAATGAGTCACATGGTCGGGTCCGTTACGGCGCGGCGCGCTTTGCTCGATTTCGTTCGTTTCATGCCGATTAGGATGAAATCGACCCGTGACCGAGTGGAAAACGGGCATCGCGATGAAGTTCACGCGGGGAATCGATTTTGCAACATAACGCGGCGAAATGATTTATTTATGGCGCAGGCGAGAAAGCCGCGGCATCCTCGCCGCGCGAGCAAAGAGTGCCCGGAGAGCGCGCTCTCCTCTCGCGCCGGGAGTTTTCCTCGTCTGGTTCTCACGATTCGGATCTTCTCAGTGCGCGCCGTATACACTTGCGATTCTTCGCCGACTATCTGCAAGTCTCTCTCAGTTCTCAAGCCGCTCTTCCGGTCATGCCATCATTCCGGTTCTCACGGCTTATTCGAACATCGAGAAACGCGGCGGCACGGAAATAATGGCCGTCTTCACGGAACGTCGTCGTCGTCGTCGTCGTCGTCGTCGTCGTCGTCGTCGACGCCTTGAAGCGCCGTTGAAGCGTGCTGTACAACAATCGCGGCTCGCGGAAACAAACCGATCGCATTGAGCTGCGCTCAATGCTCGACGCGCGTCCGAGCGATTTCTGTCGAGCTCGCCTCGCGCCTTATCAAGTCTCTGGGCTCGTAAAAAGAGATGTAAAGTGTGTCACGGAATGACATTCGTCAGGCATACCGACGAGAAATATTCGCGCACTTATACTTCCCGGCCGCGCTCATTTCCACGCGGGGAGCCATGGTTTATTACTCTCTAAGGCACAATCAGTGGATACTTTTTCACTGAAATGTACACTTATATCTGGTGGATCAGTTATAAGTATGGCACTGCAACGCCAATGGAATCTTTGCACGAATCAGTTGATTAGTGGCGGCTGTTCCTTATTATTGACGCGTTTTGCAAACACATATAGTGTCATTGCACGCAAATCTTATGGAAGCCGGTACACTGAAGAAAAGGATCTTGTTGTTGAAACGAAAATTTGATACACTGAACCATAACTTGGTTCAAAATGGAATCAACCAAATGTTTGATAATCGCAAACAAATATTGATTTAATTGCTGCGTGTTTTGCTTTTTCAATAATATATGCGTACATTGTATGTATCAAATATTTTAGTCTCAAAATACAAAAATAATTTTTCTAGTGTAAGAGTGTTTTCACTGAAAATCAGCGAATACTTTCTGATTACCTTTCTGGTAAAATGCTCTTTTTACTGATCCAGTCAGAAAAACATTTATTGATTTAAGAGAGTAGAAAGTGATTTATTTCCGTGGGATATATACTTTGTGTACTTCCATCAACGCGGTGGTCTGCAGAACGAATCTTCCTTTTTTCGCAATAAACCGACCTGTAAGTAATAAACCGTTCACCTGTAAGTACATTAGCGCGCGTCATAAATCTCGCGGTGTTTTGAATAATAAGCAGCGCGAATTGTTAGTAAGATAGGTTGCGTTTTAATTAACTTGTTTGCATAATTAAGCTTCGAAAAAACACGTCTACGTCCTTGATTTTTTTTTTTTTATTCGATGTCAGGTATAACAAGTCGAATCAAGTCGCGTACTTTCAGTGACACTTTCATCTTCAGTAAGAAATCGCGATTTGGAGAATCCCTTATTTATTGATCACTCTTTCAAATTTCTCAAATTTCTTGGAGTAAAATCTCAATTAATTGAAACATGTGAAAAGTGGCGATACTTCCGCGACAATGCAAATTACAAAAGTGAAGTATATCAAATTTAATCTTTAGTTTTGAATAAAAATGTTCATCTACAATTAAGAATTTACTCTATAAGGGAAAAATTACTCGAGTAATTCTGCTTTACGAGGAAAATTTTACTCCAAGAAATTTCAAGAGTACTTTAACAAATTAATGCGAAATCAAGAGATGTACCAAATTGAGTGATGCCATATGATTTATTATGAAACATTACATAACTAATCAATTTTTATTAATTAGTTAATATTTCTGTTTGTCCATGGCTTTACCGTACACGGAAAGAATATTATAATCTGTTTTGCATATAAGTTCCTTTCAATTTTATTATGTTTCTAATAGTGCAAGAGTATAGTCAGTTAGAGTATAGTCTTGCTAAGGAATTTAATTTTACTAAAAATGTTTTAAACAATAGCATATTTTAATTCTTAAAGTATAAGTAGCACTGAGAGAAAGAATATCTAAAAAATAATAAATATTTATTTGATGAGTACTAATAACATATTTATTTAAATTTAAATTTTTTATATAAATATAATAAATAAATGTGTTTTTTCATGACAAGCTAAGATGTTCTTAAGGATTTAAGAAAATGTATATTTTCTTACTTGAAAAATGTTTTTTTTATGTTGGTATAAGTAAATATGTTATTATATATAGTACACATTTACAAAATATAAATATTTACTATTTCTTACATATTTTTTTCCTTAATAAATGAAATCAAAAGATATACGGAAAAAGGACAATCTTGTTTGGAAAATATTTTTATTTTTGATATGTTAATCTTTTTCTAAATATGAGATTGCGTAGCATTAAACGAAGATAAATTACTTGCAAACATATATTTTATATAATTCAATAAAGGAAAACCTGTCTATGTGTTCTTATTATTCAAAAATAATTTTCACTAATAAAAAATATAAAATATCGGATTCAGAATATAGTATTTTCAAATGTGTCTTTGATGTTTCAATGTGTTTCTAAGTGTTTTTAAATTGTATCTCAGATTCTCCTATTCGTTTAAACTAATATATGCAAATTAACAATCGTTTTATATATAAGCTACAATATACAATTTTGTTAGAAGAATTTCATTATTTTGGACTTAAACAATTATTTTTTTAATTGAATATAAAATCTATTGATGCAAGTAACTTATCTTTGTTTAATGCTATGTAATCTCATATTCGAAAATTAACAAAAATAAAGATATTTTCTAAACAAGAATTTTCTTTTTTTTGTGTAGTCAATTATTGTAGAATCGATCTATTCTTCAGTTATAAAATTTTGTAACTATTAGTTACAAAATTTTATAGTAATTTATAACATTTTCTCTATATACGAAATGGAAGGATAACCAGTTATTACAGAATGTCGATCTGTTCTTTATTTACAAAATTCTACAGCAATTTTTACTGTAAAATTTTTCTCATGTATATTCTCTCTTTTCTCTCTCCCTCCCCCCCTGTCTCTCTCTCTCTTTCGCTCATATTTCTTTATACTTTCTATTAAATCCTCCTCGATATTATTATACGTAACTATCCTCTTATTATACAATATCAGTTTATTCCTCAATTACAAAATTTTATAGTAATTTTTACTGTAAAATTCTCCCTGAATATATGAAATGAAAGGATAAGAAAGTATTACAGAATATTAATCTGTTGCTCATTTATAAAATTCTACAGCAACTTTTCCTATAAAATTTTTTCCATGTATGTTCTCTCTCTTTCTCTCTCTCCCTCTCTCTGCCTCTCTTGTGTTCATATTTCTACAGATTAAATCCACCTCGGTCTCACTGCACGTGACTTTCTTGCAATTAATAAATCAACGAACAAATAGATATTGGCAACAATTGCGATAAATCGACAACTGTGTGAACACCATTTCCGCCACGATCGAGCCGCAGTTCAACGTTCGCGGCAACGGAAGATCGCAGATATCCTTTCGTATGCAAACCCGCCTATATCCACCGGATTGCGCCAGACACGAAATTTATATCGGCCCGGCTCGAAGATTGAGACGTGACGCGACCGACGCCGATAAAGCCACGTTGATTTGTGCAAATCAAGATATACAATGACTGCGAAAACGCGAACGCGTGTCTCGGTTGTGTTTGAGCCCCCGTTTCGCGATCTCGTAACTCTTCGAACAGGTTTCGTGTGACCTCGACTTCTCTTCTCGTTGGAATGTCCGTTCCGCTCCGCTCCGCTCCTCGTCCTGCCTCCGCGCAACGATTCACCGCGCGATCCCGCTCTTCCGTGTTTCTCGATCAATCTCGATGGATCCGTATCGGAGGCGCATGATTAAGGAGAACATTACGTGCCGCGAACCACGACGTGGTCGTTCGGCTCGAGAATTCAACGCCACGAACGGCTCGCTCATTTTGATCCGCCGATCGTCAACGTCTCGCGCTGAGAGAGGAAAGCGGTTGATCTAACGAAAATTATCTCTATTTTTGGCTCCAACTATATTTTGTGCTTGCTCTAACACGGAAATGGTAATAATAACATACATGTAAGGTTATCATCACGCTAACATTATAGTAGAATTTAACTCATTAACGCCCAAATTGGGCTGAAATGCTGAAATTTTACGTTGATTTAAGTCATTTATTTTACTACGAAAATGAGATCTGTTGTTTATAAACAGTACCATTCCTATCAATTTCGATGTCGCTCTATTGAATAGCGTTGAAAAAATAAAAAAAAAATCGTAATTTATGCAAAATTTTTGCAAAATAAAATAAAAAAACGCATGTTTCTAGGACTAATTTTTTCTTCTTCCACTATTTTCTCCATAAAAACGTGTTAGTATCGCTCGGGAAAATGTCTAAAACGTGTTCCCGACTATAACTTAAAAAATATGCCATGGGTATTTTTTTCAACAAACATGACGGTACTAAAATGGCGGTCGATTTGAAGTGTTTCATTCGAATTTTCGCTTATATATGGTTATCGAAATTGTTTTAGGGTCAATATTACTACAAAATACTAATTTACATAGTAATTACATAGTAAAACAATTTCGATAATTTATAATAATTGTTTCATGTAATTAAAAAAAGTTGCAAATACTATAGACAAATAATATCAACATTTTTTCTCTGTGTGATCGCGAATTAATTACGCGCGCGTTTCCCATTATGTAAAAATTAGCGATTAACAATCACTACCGACAAAAAGAGAACTCCTCCCCGCTGCACTTTAAAAACCGCTTTCCGTCGCGATTTTTTCGATCTGCAGTGACTTCACGAGGGACTTTACACACCGCACTGACAGAAAAAAAAGTCTGTCATTTACAACTATAATTACACAGAGGAATAATTACTACAAATTATGGTAAAGAAAACCATTCTTTTTTATTAAATTCTATTATGAGGTTAGCGATAATATACAATAACTATATGCGCATGTTACTGTTACTACTATTTTATTGCAAAAGATACGGTTGGAGCCAAAAATAACTGTAATTTCAGTTAGATCAACCTTTTGTTTCTCTCAGCGCGGCGCGTTTTTAGGACGCGATGCAAAGAGCCGCTCCGTGCGAATCCATGCGTGATGCGCAATAAGCATCGTTACTCTTGGACGTCTTGAGAACTGCAGACAAAAAACGTTACAATTCGAGAGCGGGCAAAAAGTGCCTCTTTGGATTAGAGAGAGAGAGAGAGGGGGGGAGGGGAGGCGAAAAAGAGTAGCAGCGGCAGCGCCCCGTTGCCGTCGACGAAAGGATTTCACGGTGACGCAACGATATCTAGGACGAGAGAATAAATGAATCGAGGAGAGGAGAGGATAATTGGCGGTGGGAGGGATAGCTCGAAAACAATAAAATACCAAACGGGCCTCGGCCAGCCAACAGCCGACAGCACTCCTCTGCGGAGCGCTCCTCGTGACTTTCGAAATCTTATTAAATCACGACGGCGACTCGCGCCGTTCGGAACGTTGGAGCGCTCTCGTGAGTGAGTGAGTGAGTGAGTGAGTGAGTGAGTAAGTGAGTGAGCGAGCGAGGGGGAGAGAGAGAGAAACAGAGAGAGAGAGAGAGAGAGAGAGAGTCCTCTCGTGAAACGATAAATTGCGCGGTACGTCGTATGTCGCGCGGACAGTTGTACGGCGCGCGTCGCATTTACATATTTGCGAGAGTATCGGGAATGCACGTGTGCACTCACGACTGATTGGAGAAGACCGGAAAAAGCTAGAAATCGCGCGTTTGTACAAAGGACATGCTATACAAACACAAGCTCCTATCATCAAATATAATCGAAGTGTACGATCAAAATGGAAGGACAGTCAAAACAAGTCGAATCGCGAATAATAGTACGATTAATTTAATAAAGAAATTATTATACGGCGGTAGTATTAATAATGAGCCTTATTGTTTCCTCACGCTTGAAAATTATTCGTGCTAACCGATTCGTGACCGATTCTTATCGACTTCTTTTTGCGTTTTTAAGTAATTTTACACGGTGCGCATTCTTGTACGCCGCGCTCTCGCACGCGCGCGAGCGGAGTTATGTAATTTCCAGCGACCCAGCTCGACAGTCAGGCTCTTTCCGTTACGGCAGAGCCTCGCGAGATTATTCCCGTAGAAGCCTCACGAGAACCTCGTTCGCGATTCACGACAGGTCCGCGATAACCGGCGTCCTGTTTTGAGTACATTTGAAGCCGCGTGGAAGAAATGTTTGGTAATGCGACTACAAACGAATCAAACATACACACACACACACACACCACACACACACACACACACAAACACACACGTTTCGATTAAAGAAAGCGGGATTTCTATCATTTTTAAATAAAAATTGCTAGAGTATTTTGTAGCCGAGAAATAAACCAATATTCTGTAGTTATTTATTATCCTTTCATTTATGCTATTTTCTTAAATGTTTATTATCCTTATATGTATATGCTATTTATATTTCAGAAACTGAAATGTGTTAAATAATTTTTGCTCGAAATTTAATTGTAAATAATTAAATAAATTTACACGGAGGGAATTTTATTGTTAGATTTATTATAACCGAGGAATAGACATTTTGTAGTAATTGACTATCCCTTCATTTCATATATGCTATTTATAATTCAGAAACCGAAATGTGTTGTTGAAAAGTTTCTATGCTTTTAGCGTAGTTTATTGCTTAACAACACAAATTTCACTGATAGTTTATTTCTATACTACTAGAAACATATAATAACATTGGAAAAAATTTATATAAAAAGAACGCACTATATAATATTCTCTCCGTAAAGTTTCCATGAACTAGATTCGATTCTAACGAGCAGAATTTCTGTTACCTTCAATTAAAAGCGTTTGGATCGTTCAATGTCACATTAATTTAACCAATCCTTTTTCTACTAATGTGTGTGTATATATATATATATATATATATATATATATATATATATATATATAAAACAGCACATTTACTTATAGAAAATATTTTTTAGATAAGAAAATATACATTTTTTTAAAACCTTAAGAAACCTTAGTTTTTCATAAAAGCACAATTATTTATACTATTTAAATAAAAGAATTTAGATTTAAATAAATGTGCTATTAGTATCAAATAAATATTTATTTTTAGCTACCTTTTCTCTCAATCTGAGAATTGTAGAAAAAGACGGAATATTCGTTGCGCTTCTAGGCAGTCGTAAACGTATCGATTGTATTTTATTGCTTGTCATCATTTACAAAGGAATCTGTCATTTATTGTGCAAAAATTAATCTAGGCAATAATAAATAAATCTACTTAAGTGATTCGCAAATTAAATCAAACCAGTTCTGAAAACGAAATTTTTCTTCTATTTCCTTTAATTAAAAGGCGTCTAGTTGTCACGTTAATTCAACCAGACCTTTTTCTCCGTGCGTACACGCAGAAAAATATCATTCTACTGCTAAGAAAAACGATTACTCAGTTTACTTTCCTTCATTCAGGTAAAGATTATCTTCAGTAAAGAACATTTGCTTGATAATATAGTCTTAAAATATATCGGTCACAAATATAAGAAAAGTTCATTATCATCTAGTCAAAAGAATAATTCATTTTTTTCACAAGAATGCTGCAAAACTTTATTGAAGAAAGGGTACGTTTTCGACTCTACGTGATAAGCAAACCAAATATTTGTTTCCATTTAGTATGCCTGATTGAAATGCTTTCATTTCAACTTTCACCAGAGTTCAGAATGTATTTTGAATAAATTTGATGTTTATGATGAACTTGTGATAAATTTGCAGATATATAAACATATGAAGCACTTGAAACAAATGACATAATACTTGAAAGCAATACGCATTTTTCTGCATGTAACTCGCAATTGGCCATAGTTATGCAAAAATGATCTAATCCACAAGATGATGATTTTCGATCCTATGTTAACTATATATTAGCAGGTTATCATAGATCTTTCTATAAAAAAAAAAGATTCAAGTCTTATGGACGTTGAAATTACTGAAAAAATAGTTTTTATTTTTTACTAGTTGCATCTTTTTTTATTCATTCTTTTGAGTTTATCAATGAATGTCTTTAACCCTACAGTCGTCGCGCTACTTTTCGAACACGAGTCGGCGCATGGGATCTTGAGAGACCCCAATATAAAAAATTATTTTATATCTTCTATGTTGAGAACTTAAATATTTTCTTTGTTTAATTAGGTTTTTGGTTCATGTAACGTATAAGAAAAGACTATTTTAGATATAATATTCTCTTAAAGATCCCATGCGACGACTGTAGGGTTAAAGGGGATAAAATTGACTATGCTTGACCTATTGGACGACAGTGTAGAACTCAATTGCTGTCTACACTTTTTAAATCATAGATTTAAAGCCAGACTTTCTTCCTCATCTTTCTCGAAACGTATTTCATGTGAGTTGTATCATTCTTGCGTAACCACGGCGAATTTGTATCGCGTTGCGAAACGTCGCCTACTGGATTCTTCGCTCGATCCTTCACGAATCCGACCTCGCGGATCGCGACCGCGGCGGTACTTCCGGATCGGGAACGCGCGCGGGGGAAGAGGGAGCAGGGCGTTTCGCATCCGAGCGCGAAGGCTGGGCCGTTAACAATCGTGAAACGCACCGCGGATCCGGATCGCGGCGATCGTGTTCGCCCGTCAACGGCCGCCGACCATTCTTATTCCGCGGTTTCTCCGCACGTCGGTGTGTTTTTTCGTGCCGAGGTCGGAGCCGGGGAATAACGGTCGCCGGTACACCGAGGACACTGACCCGATGAAAATCCCCGATACATACAAGAAAGAGAAACCGTTGGAGAGAAACGTGCCCCTTCGCGCCGGGCCCCGAAGAAATAGATTTCACCGGCGATCGTTCGCCGCCGATAAAAAGCATTCGCGCGACATTTAACCGGGACACGATCGTTCCTAGCTCGCGGCGATGCGTTCGCGGCTTTATGCCGCTGCTCGCGGCTCGAGTTTTCGCGCTGCCTGGCGGCGCGCGCATACGCGATGTCAGGGATCGGAGGCTGTTCGCGGGCTCTCGAATTCGAATTACCGAATGACTCGAAACTCGAGCGTTTTTGCGGTTCGTTGCTGCGGTCGCTCGTCGTTACTCCCGAGACCGGTACCGGTCGGAAGGGGATCAAGATGTCGATCAGATTTAATCAATTCTCTCTCGTCCTAACAATATCCGCTCGCTTCGATTATCCTCGCCTCGCGCTCTCGCCGTACCGGGTGAGTGTATACCTGATACCGATCGTTTTATCGGTAACGACTTCTTCCTCACAATCTTCTGCGGGCTGCCCGCCCGGGGCTCGTCCGTGCGTCCGTCTCCGTTTCCGTCAGAGATCCGACAAAACTTCACTGTCGCCCGCGCGGACTTTGCCATTCACATACGAGTCTCTCTCTCTCTCTCTCAGTGATGGCCGCGCAAAGTGAAGCGCGGCTTCAGCGGCCGCGGGAATCTCGACGCGATCGATTGCTTCCTCGGTGGGAGACCGCTCGCGCACCAAAGTCAAATATTATCGACGACGACCGATCGACACAGACGTCACGACGGAGGAGGAAAGCGCACGTGGAAGAGAAAGGAAGAAAAAGAAGGATGAATATTGATGTAGAAGAAGGGATAAGGGTGAACGAAGAAAATGATGAACTGAAGGAAGAGAAAGGTGAAGATGAACGAAGAAAAAAGGCGAACTGAAGAAGAGGAAACGTGAAGACGAACGAGGAAGAAGAAGAGGCAGAGAGATACACGAAGAAAAAGAAGTGAACTGAAGAAGAAGAAGAAGAAGAAGAAGAGAAAAGGTGAGCGGAGAAAAAGGCGGACCGAAGTCGATTACGAAGAAGAAGAAGGCGAAGACGAAGAAGAGTTACGCGGCTACACGCGCACGCAGGGAAGAGGAGGCAGGCACGAAAGGAAAGGCTTTTAAAGTCGAGTGCGAGCGCGGCCGAGAGGACTCCGAACCGGTTGCTCGAAGTGACGTGAGTGAACTGAGGCTACGGGCTGGCAGGTAACGCCAGGTAAACCCCAGCCGCGACTGGCGGCACACACGCGGGAGAAGGAAGGTGGCCGGCTGGGTGGCTGGCTTCACCGGCGAAGCAAGCCAGCCAGCCAGCCGTAGAGACAGTCAGCCCGGTCAGCCGATCTGGGGAGTCACAGCCTGCGGCCGCAGGGGCCGCAGGAAAGACGCGTTGGGACGAAGAGGGACCGTGGGACGGCTGCGAGGGGCACGGGCGGAGAGGAGAAAAGATAAGGGGAGAGCGAAGGGGGCGCATGGGGCCCCTCGACGGGGCCCGGAGGGAGCGCGATCGCGTGGAGGGGTCGAGGAGGAAGGGAAGGAGAGAGAGAGAGAGAGAGAGAGAGAGAGAGAGAGAGAGAGAGAGAGA